>NW_024871261.1:412500-500000 GCF_019054845.1 Dipodomys spectabilis | reverse complement strand
TTAGAGTCATGTTTAGAGCCTATGGTGAAATCCAGAAAGGGAAAAAACATCATGTTTTCATTCATCCTTGAGCCCTCTGATTTACTTCATCTACTTCTGAAAGAGTAAAATTTTGGCTTTGAAGCCTTTGCTTCATATCCACAATGTGTCACTCTTCCATTATTAATAGGAGAAATTAGAGAAAAGAGAATCCACACTAGAAAAAGAAGAAGAGGAAAAGAGAAGGAGAAATCTAGATTTTTTTCTTCCTCATCTCAATCACAAGGTCTGGATAAAAATTGTAGATATTAGATACAGTGCTCTAGAGTGATTAAACACATCTATAGAAATAGATAATGCCACAAGTGGTCACATGGAGAATGCTTATTTATAAAAAAAATTGTAATATCTTCCAATAAGAAATGTTATCAATTTGTTTAGTTCTTGTTTAGGATTTGTTAAATTCTGGTGTGCGCTAGTCAACTATCATAAAGGTATAAAAGAATGGTAAGAAACTAGCATCTAATATCATATTCTAATATTAGCTTAGTTCTGCCTGTGTTATGTGTATGAGGCTGTATTTGAGTTTTGTCTCAATTTCACAGGCTATACTCTTCCAACACATAAGTTGAAAGAAGACTCCTTCTGGAAATATGCTATTTTTTATAGCTAAGGGGAAAAAAGACACAGGTAATGAGATAGAAACCTTCCCCTAGAAATAGCCTTTCACCACTTCCGGTTCAATTTGTAAGCAGAAGTAAGTCAAATGACCCATCTTGACACTGCAGACTAGAGGTAAATCTCACCTACAGGAAGCTGATTCAGGACATAGAGTAATATGCCAAGATATGCAACACTTGAGATAAAGAGGAAAAAAAAGAGAACCATAATACAATCAATCATACTTGCCATCACATTAGGTAACTTATTTTCTAAAACTACTGAGATTTTCAAATCGTGTCTTTTATGTTTGGTTGTTACAGAAATTAGAGACATTTTTGATACTGAGACAGCATAAAATCTCAGAGAAAGTTAGAGTAATAATTTCAATACTACCTTTTGTTCTCCATGAAAAGAAACCATTTTACAGACAATAATTTTATAATTTCTTACCTAGTATCTTATTTTTCCAGAAATGGATTTTGTTAATATTTGTGATTATCCACCAGAATAAATGTCTTCATTGTTCTGCATCTTGTGCAAACAGCAAGTCAATTAGATGTAAGTGGGAGTTCATTAATAGCACTTTTTAAAAATGCAAAAAATGTGGACAGAGAGCCAATATACATATTTTTCCACCTTCACCTACAACATCCTCTTTCTTCCTTCCTAGGAAACACACACAATCAATAAAAAGGTGTAGATATATGGTTCTTGACCTGGAAAGTGGAAGCAGAATGTTTTGGATGTCGGGGATGACAGTTAATAGTGTTTTACATAATAATATCACATACAACAACCCTAAGAGTCCTGCAGGTCTTAACACTACTTCCTTAGTGATGTGATAGGAATATCAGCCTTACTGGACTAAATATTGTTTTCCACTTCCTTTCTACTAAAATCTACCACCTGGCCTAAATTGTAATACATATTAACAGAATGAAAAGGTAATGCCATCTTAAGAAATTCCAATTGTAACAAGACATGATGAAAAAAGAACTTTACAACTTTGGCTGTGGGGGCGGGATGGGTGGGCAGGGATGTTAAGGGGAAACAAAGGAGGAGGCAAAAACGCTTGATAAGAAATGTACTCATTACCTTGCTCATGTAATTATAACTCCTCTGTACTGTATTTTCACACAAAAAATTATTAATAATATAAAAAAAGAAAGTCATTTAGTGCTCTGGGAATGTGGTTTCACGGAACAGTTATTGCTTAGCACGCATGAAACCGTGGGTTCAATTACTCAGTACCACATAAACAGAAAAAGAAACACTGGAAGTGGTGTTTTGCCTAAAGTGGTAGAGTGCTAGCCTTGATAAAAAAAAAAAAAATAGAAGCTCAGGAACAGTTACCTGGCCCTGAGTTCAAGCCCTAGGACTGGCAAAAGAGTCATTTAGCTAGGAAATGCAAAATAAAGAACCCATAGATGGAATATATGATTGCTCCTTCCAACTGATACATATCAATAGTCCTTAATTCATGTACTTTACCTATATTAGAATACTGTGTTGAACACAAAAAGTTTTGTTAATAGGTCATGGCAATTAATACCAGGAATGTGCTTAGATATCAGTGAAGATTAATCCTGGAAATTCAAAGATTCCAGGCTCTTGAGTGGCCACTGCTAATCACAATCAGAAGGGTAGTATAAGTGAGATTTGGAAATCTTTTTGGTAAGTTATGGCACCAAAAAGGTAGAGGTTAATTAATAGTTTTGACAGAAGGAATAACTCCAGATGGAAGGAATAAATAATAGTAATAACTAAGTTGTACCATAAACTGTTCTAGAGAACCATTTTTGGTTAGTGAAGAACATGTTATCAACTAGGCTTATTCCTCATTGCCTTTAGCATTCTAATAACTTAGGCTAGTTCATAATCTCTGCGTGATAAGTTGTATATACTTCTATGCTGCTCTTTCATACCTGATCTATTTTGCTTTCTACATATCTGTCTTTCTCTATTTCTCTATCAACAATTTCTTATACTAAGTCCACATACGCAGACAACAGAGGATGCTAATTAAGAGTCTCATAGCTCATGAGTCATTAATGTAAGAACATGGAAAAGGAGGACATCTTTATTGCTACCTCCATTTTATTGAAAAGCTGCAATGTCACACCATTTGATTCAAATTTCCATTCTTTGTCAACATAGTGTCATTAAGTGCACATAAATGCACATATGAGCTGGGTGCCGGTGACTCACACTTGTAATACTGGCTACTCAGGAGATTGAAACCAGAGGATTGTGGTTCAAAGCCAGCCTGGTCAGGAAAATCCATGAGAATCTTATCTTCAATTACCACCAGAAATCCGGAAGTGGTGCTGTAGCTAAAGTGGTAGAGCACTCAACATGAGCTGAAGAGCTGAGGGACAGTGCCCAGGATCAGAGTCCAAGCCCCACGACCAACAGAAACAGTTTCTGAAAAGGAATGACAAAGTCAATAGTAATCTTCCCAAGCAGAAAACATAATTCCAAAATAATTCACTGCACCTACTTTTGCTGAGTTAAGTTATGGTTTCTTTGCTGAACATAGTCTCTTCTTTTAAAAAATTGTCGAATACTAGCTTTATAATAAACTTCATCTAACATGTCTTGGTTCAAAAGAGAAGTCCATACAGTTGATGTCACTTGGATTTATTACAATCTCAAAGCCAATAGGCAGGAGAGTCTGCCAAACTCTTATCTGTAATTAAACACCAAAAAAGCCAGAAATGGAGGTTTGGCTCAAGCAGTGGAGTACTAGCTATGGTGGCAGGAAAGACAACGGTTCAGGGACAGGGTCCAGACTCTGAGGTTAAGCCCCAGAACCAGCACAAACTAAACAAGCAAGAAAGCAAAAAAAAAAAAAACCCACATATTTCTTTGGGACCATCCTTACAGCACTGGTTTGAAAAGAGGCTCCTTTTGCTGATCATGCTCACTGGATCCTGCTTTTTGGAATCCTTATTGCTACGGTGAACTCAGGACCAGATTAAAGGAATGGATAACTGACTCCTGCAACAAGACAATCATGTCAGGAGCGAAATATATAGGCATAAGGTACCTTTAAACCTACATGTCATTGTTTCTTTGCAGTAGAACACTTTTAAAACAACGTTATTTCCTTTTTATCTATGTTGGCCTTCAAATGACATATTGTTTCCTTTTGTAATACTCTCAACTAGAAATTTACAGACAAGTTTTATGTGAGTAAAGAACACACTCGAAAAAGTCAGGGACAGAGTTTCCTTCAAGCTTTGAATTCTTTTCTTGTACAGTAAAACGAGGGCACAAATTAAGTTGAACTTGTCATTTCTCTATGTTCAATTCCTCTCTTGGAATCAGTTCACACTTCCAGTAACAGTTCCTTCCAATTACTTCAAGTAACAATCTATGGTGCTGCTCCAGGTAAAATGAACGTTTTGTGGCTTCATTGAAATAGCACAAGTACATCTTTTTACATGAGGTAACATGTGTTTCAGAAACAACTTAGTCATTAGAAAATACAGAATTTCAATCGCTTATAATACATTATACATGTACATATGGATATATAAAATTATGTTAAGTGAAATGGACTCTAAGATAGGACACAACTTGATTTTTCTTTATTGTTACCTCACAGGTAGTATGTGAATTTTTTGTTTCTCTTCTATTTTCTACCTCCACGGTATAACCCCTGTTTTTACTGTATTTGATGTCAGTGATCTGCATCTTGCATATACCTTTTTCTAATGTGGGTAGGAGAAGGGAAATAACAAAATGCTGAAACAAGGATACAGTATGACCCATTGTAACAATGAGTTCTACAAGACACTATGTAGAAAATGAACTTTACAACTTGGGGATTAGAGGGGGGATTTGGGGCGGCGAGGAGGAAAGGGAAGGCAGGGGAAAAACAAAAGAAGAGGTAACAATGCTTGATAGATTATGTACTAATTAACTTACGTATATAACTCTAACCCCTCTGTACAACATTTTTTACAATAAAAAACATGAAAAGCCATTATCCTGGAGTACATTAAGTTCAAATTTGCTAAGTGCTCTATAAATTAAGACCAATTTTAAGTGAGAAGAAGGTTTTTTGTGTGTTGTGCATTATTTCACAAATGTACATATGTTAACAGTAGGAGAAACAATATGAATAATAGGAGAAAAAGAAGTTCTGTGTTTAAGTATGGTTACTCAATAGAGTATAGAATACTCTGCAAATAAGACAAATTTGAAAGAATAAAGCCAAGGCCAGTATGTAGATCTACAGAAGTGATAAAGAGAAAGCATTATTACTAAGTGGAATATGAAGGATGAGGCCACTCTGTCTCTTCTACTAGCTCTAAATCATGGCAACTAATAATGCAAATGTGTAAAAAGTAGAATGGAAGAATATTTATAGTTTCAAAGCAAGTCAGATATAAGAGCATGGAGTTAACTGGAAAAAAGCCATGTTGAGAGAGCAGGAATTATATTAGCAATGAACTGTTTGCTAAGTTCACATATCTTTTTATTTCTTTCCTTTCCTTTTCTTTTTTCTTTGGTATTTGTGGGGTTGAAGTCTGGGCCTGGGCACTCTTCCTCTACTCTTCAGCTTAAGGATAGCAGTCTACCACTTGATCCACAGTGCCACTTCCAGTTTTCTGGTTGTTAATTGGAGATAAGTGCTTCAGAAACTTTCCTACGTGTGCTGGATTTCAACTGCAATAGCTACTCAGCTACTCAGGAGGCTGAGATCTGAGGATTATAGACATGAGTCACTGTCACCTGGCTTAAGATCACATTTCTAACAGTGTACACTCAATATATGTAATGTGTATGTTCATCTATCTTTATATGAATTCTCAAGTTAAAAATCTGGGCTACAGGGTAGACTTTACACTCACAAAATTGTTTCAAGTTTAAAAGTTGATACTCCTGGAGAGATAAAACCTAAGAATGTAAAGGATTCTGGGAAGTTCAGTTTGCATCCAGCCTGGGAAAAAAATTATTTGCAACAATACCTATAATTAAACAGCCTAAACCTGCATTGTAAGAATGGCAGAAGTGATGGAATACTAGATATGAGAAACACTGCTGAATAAGAGCTTGAGGTTTTGGCATACAAACATGCAAGCATGCACATACACAGAGGCACTTATATGTGTAAACACACATATGAAACAACACTCAGAATGTGTTGAAAAAGTTAGAAAATAATAGAAAATATGTCCTGAGTAAGACTAGAACAAGTGATAATTTTTAATATTAGAAAGTCCTCAAGTGAACTTTCCCCAAAAAATCTTGAGAATATTACAAAGGTAGGGACCAGAGATATTAACTCAAGTAATCATTATTAAAGGGATCAGATCCATGGAAGAATGAATCAGAGAACCCTGCAGGTGCATCTGAAAATGTTCATATCCTGTGTCAAATGTTAGAACGTCTTTGAAAATTGTACATAAACAATCAGAGCAGTCAGTCTAGAGGATAAGATCATCGGAGAAGTTCAGAATTGCTAGCTTGTTTCTAGATTAAATAAACCAACAAACTGTGGTAGGGCAATGTGATAAAGCCTGGAATTCTAGCACTCAGAATAAGATAGGAGATTAGATAGTGGAATTACATACCTTCCCTGGACCAGGTAGTATAATTTTGTCTCAATAAAACAAGCCAAAAAACATGAAAGGAATACACAGTTGGAGGTTTGGGCTAATTTTTTCACTATGTTTTGATAAGTCAAGTTTCCTATTGAAATGCTCTCATATATAATCCTCACTTGTGTTTTACATGCTCTCTTCATTACAGAACATTGTTAGATGCAAAATAGTTCATGATTCCCATTCAAAAATTTGAAAAAGTAAGCATCATTATGTTGGATTCCAAAGCAATGATGAAGGATTACAAAAGCTTAAGCCTGGAGAATTAGCAAAGTTCATCTTATGTAGGACTTAGGAGACCTGCCTAAATTAGAATTTATATTTGAAATAACTGTTTTTTGTTTGTAATTTCATATTCTCTAGGATACTACAAAATTGTTTTCAAGTAGAAGATTTATTTTAGAAATTCACAAATGATTGTGGCATTCTATTTCCTAGAATTTTCTTTCAAGTGAGGTATATTTAGAAATTAGTTCATAAATAACTCCAGTAGTTCATGTATAACATGATAATGTGAATAATCCAGACAAAGTTGCCAACAAATGGATGCTATTAATTTATAAATTTAGAAAAAGAGCAATTTTTGGAGACTTTGGTGTAACATGGTATGAGGAGAGTAATTGAATGAGATCTTTTTTTTTCTTCTATCTATACATAACACAGGAAGAAATTTCCTTAAGTACCTCTTAATTACTCATACAATGAGGGAAAAAATCTAGGTTTAACGTTTGTTTTTATTTTGTTTTTGTTGTTTACTTTATGTTAGGGCTTGACCTCTGGGTCTGGGCACTGTCCCTGAGCCTGTTTTTGCTAAAGGCTACTGCTCTTCAACTTTAACCTCAGTGCCACTTGGAACTAGCTATTCCTTACGAGTTTATTGGAAATAAGAATCTAAGGAACCTTGCTAACTGGGTGGGTTTGAAACAAAATCTTCAGATCTCAATGTTCCCATATTCAGATCTCCTGAATATCTATGATAGATAAAAATAATATATAATAAAATTAATATAAAATAATAATATAAATACTATTTGCAAGTATTCTGATCTCAAGAATACCACTGGAGGGAAAATGATGCAGAAAAGTTTAGTGTAGTGTTCTTTGCACAATTGGGAGGGCATCACAGCAGAAGTGTAGTATTTTTTTTCACAATAGTGATAAGCTCGTCATGATGTGAATTCAGGCAATTTTTAGGTGCACCTTACAAGTTACAAACTGTTGGGCTAGGATGACTTTACAGCATAAAAACTTAGGATTGATTGTCATAGAAATAATAGCTTACTCTGATGATAAATGTTTACTCTTCAGGAATTAATTATTATAGATAGGTCATAGTTTTATCTTCTACCAGAATGTGCCTATTTTTTATTGACTTTTAAATATGTAACATCTCATTGGAAATTTGATCTATTGCAGAATTACTTAAAATGTAAACAGATGCTGTTTTAAATGTCTCTGGTATGGCATGATCAGAATTTGAAAATGATTAGTTAGTAGTCATCTGAATTTTGAAGAATACATATATTCTGTCCTCTTAACAATTATTCAGTTTTAAAAGTTAGGAATTTCCATAGAATTGAACTTTCTTAGGTTATAGTGTCAGACAATGGTTTTTTCAACATAAAGGCAAGTATATTGTGAAGATATTCCATAGTCATAACATTCAAGTTGATGACCCTCTAATAAAGAAAGGGGGAATAGAATTGTATTTACTATACCAATACAGTGAAATTATATTTTATGTAAGTTATTTTTTAATTTAATTATATTGTCAAGGTGATATATAGAAGGGGTTGCTGTAATTGTAAGATGGTGAATAGATAACATGTAGAACTTTTTACCCACTACCTCACTTTTCACACAGTTTTCCTTCACCCCAATACCCTTCACAAGCTGTAATGTAAGTTTCCATCATGTTGTCTTGTGAGCATTGCTATTACATTGGTTTGTCCTTCGTCCTTTGTCGTGCCATGTTGTTGTTCCTCTTCCCTTCCCTAATTAAAATAAATATGTATACAATGACACATGATACTGAAATCAAACACAGCAGGGGACAAACCATAGTTGAAAACACAAAAGAAAAAAAAATCAGAGTATATTAAAAACAACAACCACAAAGAAAACCTTTGTTTCCATATGTAGGAGTTCATTTTGCTCATCATCATCTTATACATAGCTACTGAGCCATTCTGCTCATCTGCTGGGCTATCCTAGATATTTCCTACTTGTTACAAATTAGGGAAAACATGGAATCTCTTTCTTTGTGTCTTGTTTATTTTACTTAGTAGGATTTTTCCATTTCCGTATGAATTGGAAGCATTTTGTCACATGTATCACATTTTGTCAATTCATTCATCTACTGAGAGGCATATTGATTTAAAACATGACTGCATGTAAGTATCACTTAGGGTAATTCAAAAATGACAGATGCCACCTCCCCAGATATTCTAAAATCATGATTTTTATGAAGATACGTTTTCATGGTGGTACAAGTCTTGAGATATCTGGATGAGTCTAATGTATATCTTGCACTGAATTAAGCAGAAAGATATCCAATATCATATGGGTTAAAATGGTGGTGACAAAATATTCCCTTGAGAAAGATATAGGAGGCTGCCAGAAGTCTGAAGCAGTTCAGATAATTTTGAAGGATTTAGAAATGCAAGCTCATGTATGTCTCTTTAAATAAAAATTATGTAATTGGAAGGGCAAAAGATGGGGAGGGGAAGAAAATGAGTGACAGCAGATCATTGTCCCAAGTTAGAGTATAAAAAGACATAATCTACAACTTCCCAGTAAAAGAGAGAGTAATATACTATGTCCCACTTAATTTAGGTATATGCAAAATATTTATTTGGGTTTTTCCTATTTAACCCTCCAAAATAAATGAAGTCTTATAAGAAAAACTGTGTTATTTACATTACTTCAATCTGAACACTAACTGTGAGGAGCCCTCTTTTTCTCAATTTGCACTTGGAAAATAGTCCCTAAGTTGATGATGATGTGGCTGATTAGAGTCAGAGTTAGGGGCTTCTACTTGTACAACTATCCTAGAAGTGTTTAAAGCAGTGTTCCCCCAAGATATCCAACTACATTTTCTTAAGCTGTACTTTGAACATACTCTCACACCTGAGCACATAATTTGAAATTATACTTCAGCATTTCCTTGGCACATTCTACTTTGTGCCTTTTGCTTTTTTACACATTCCTTTTGAGTTCATAGTTGCTCTATTTCCATTTCATCTATACAAACTGCTAAGAACATTGTTCAACTACCACTTCTTGTTTGCACAAGACCAGTCTATGTATGAAAGTACTTTGTCCCTATTAAGCAATAGGGTAGTACTCACTCTTTGAGGAGAAAAGTTGCACAGTGTAACCCTATGCTCACATTAGAGGATGTAGAATTTAAAGCATTTTGAGACAAACTGATATTAGAATTGAAAGTCTCCTTAGGTCAATTTCCTTGGAGCTCTTTAGTTTTCCCATGAGAAATATAAATAGCCACAAAATCGAGAGCTAATTAGCAACACTAGATCCTAAATGTCGTGTTAGTACAAGTAACCATTGTATTATTGTTACATCAAAATCCTTCCCTACTTACCTAAGGGTATGAGAAAATGAAAGAAAGGCATTAAACAAAATGTCTTATCTTTTTAGGCATTCAGTCGTATTGGTGAGGGTAAAGTCTGAACTCTTCCATTCAATAAAAGCTTGAAGTTTATAAAAGAATTCCCTACATATAAGAATTTGTGACAGGTTGATTGACAGGGTTATTTCACCAGGGAGATATCCCTAACAATAACTAAGTTAAATAGAGTATATGGAAGTTATGATGTGTCAATGGCTATTGAGGCATTTTCTATTCTAAAGAATCAATTTGAAGAGTCTTCAGACACATCAGTAATGCTGTATGCTCAACCTAATACTTGGTGTTACTTGTCCTACATTTATAATGAATAGGCTGATAAGACATCCAAACATATCTAAAGATATTTCAATAAAATCCCAAGCTGATGTGGAAAGATGGGCCACACATTGGAACTGTAGGACAAATTAAGGTTTTCTGTGCTGTAGTTCACTCTATAAACTCCTAGATAAACAAAGTCTTCACAAATATTCACACAATACCTATGAGTAAAGTTCATGACAGTTATATGCGTATAATTCTTCTAAGGTCAGGATTAAAGCATTGGTTCCCAACATTTAAAATCAACAGGATCTGTTGAACTTATGGATCCAGAATTTTATGGCTTCATATTCATATCCCAAAATTTTATCAATATGACTTTCACCAAAACAATGTTCTTATTGAACTTGTCTATGTCCTTTTACTTATCAAATCCAAATAGCATATTTTTTTTAATATCTTCTTGCAAATTCCTTCCTTTACTTCTGTAAATCTGTGTTTATTACTTTTTTCCCCTTATTTATCTCTTTCTTCCAATCTTGTATACAGTGGTGCCCACATTGCTCACACCTGTGTCAGAACTTTCCTTTTCCTTTTCCCTTCAATAATACCCCCAATTATATTATTATTTTTCATATTCATGGTCTTGGATATTTTGATGATGTTTAAACAGACACATCTTTGCATCTAAACTTTAGAACTATTAGAATTTTTCCCCTAAATCCATCATTTCCACCTGTGGTCCTTATAACTAAGAGTAGCACTAACACAGTTGCCAGCCAAACATGTGGAAGCACATTTGATTTCTTCTTACCCTTCTACTCCCTTCTATTAGATAAGATGAATGGTCAAGATTTTCTCAGTTTCTGTCACTGAAATGATTTCTATTTTTTGGTTGGGTCCTGTCGTGGGGCCTGAATTCTGGGCCTGGGTGCTGTCCCTCAGTTCTTCAGCTCAATACTAGGACTCTAGCACTTGCGCCAGAGCACCTTTCCTGCTTTTTTTCTCTGCTTGTGTGGTGCAGAGAAATCGAACGCAGGGCCTCATGCATGCAAGGCAAGCGCTCTCCCACTGAGCCACCTTCTCAGCCCCCACTCAAATAATTTCTATATACTCCTTTTTATGCCCCTGACACCAGCCTGTTTCATTTACTCAACACTGTCACTTAGTCCTAAAACAACCATTTCCAAAGTATGCTTTTTCCCCATAGTCTTTTCATATTGGTCCTCTCCATCACCAAATTACTCTCTTTGTAAGCACACAGAGTGAAGTGTTCAGACACAAATTCTAGTATCATTATTTACTCACTACATTGACTGTTGGCCTTACATTTCTCATCTTTAAATGGATGTTATCTACCAGAAATAATGAAGAATATATGTGTTGACTTCTAGAGCTAGAAAATGAAAAATGAAGAGTCCTTACATTTTCCACCTTACCTTACAAATAAGGAAAGAGTCAAATTCAGTTTGTTGGTATAAAGTCACAAATTGTTTCCGGCAGAAATAAAAATAAATTTCACCTCCTGGCACTAAGGTCTATGTCCTTTTAAGGTAACTACAGATAGGTAAGTGGTACTATGTAAATAGTGTCATATTTTTCAGATGTATTGAAGAACATACCCTTAATATATCATTGACAACACTGGTTATTGAATAGTATCTATATGAGAATATTTTTGAACTAATCACACTAAGCTGAAAACTACATCTTAGTCCATCAAAATGTGGAAATAATTAAGTTTATTTATAAGAAAATAATACCACCAAGAAAAGTGTGTATACATTAGAGAGACTGCAGGAATAACATTACGGTTTTTACTGTTTCTACCTGTTTATGTGATAATATTTCTTGATATTGAAACTCTCCTCTTGTTATTCTTATTATATGTAATCCAATGCTATTTATTACTATATATTCAATGTGGGAAATATAGCTTCAAAAATGTGTAAATATTTTTCCTTTTCAATCACAATATTGTCATTATCAGGTTACACTGTGGTCATCATCATCCTCATCAAAATTATTATTAGCATCATAAGTGCTAACTATTGAAACTCTGATATGTACCTATGATTTGTGATTATTTGTCTTTTGATTAATAATTTTAATGTTACCACTATGCATGCATCCATATAAAAAATTTGAACAAAGAAACAAAAAATCTAAACCATAACAATTAGCTTGACTATGTGCTTATAACAAATTATAGACTAGATTTTTGAAGTTTTGCAATTTCCTATGAATCAACTTCCTCTCTCCCCACCACTACACACAAATATTTAAGAGTTTGAACAGAATTATTTCAAGTAATATACTATAAATATTACTACAATATCATGTGTACATCTAAAATTCCCTTAAAAGTAATAAACGCTACATTCTATTGAAATATTAGTTATTTTATTCTAGGAAACTTTTGGAAAAATAGACTGTATATCTTTGAAATAAAAAGGTCAAAAATGGTAGCATAAAAAGTTTTAGAGGGAGTCTGTCTTCAGAAATATATATATATATATATATTATGTGTAGAAAGACATACATTTTTACAGATTGTCATCAGAAATATATACATATATCTAAATTTATGTGTAGAACGATGTACAATTTAGTGAAACAAAAATCTTGAGATATAATTAAAGTTAAAAAAATACATTACACCAAGTGCCAATGACTCACACCTATAATTCGAGCTATTCTGTGTAATGAGGTCTTAGAATTGTGTTAGAAACTAGCCGAGACAGAAAAGTGCTTGTTAGATTCTAATCTCAAATTAACCACTAAAAACAGGAATTAGCTCTATATTTCAAGTTGTAGAGTGCTGGGTTTGAGCACAAAGTGGCTTAGGGACAATGCCTAACCTTGCAAACAACATCAAGAACAACAACAAAATATATCACATTAATTTCACAGAAGCATCTTTTACCTGCTGTGAACATTTCTTAGAAACATGAATACATGCGCATGGACAATGTTAGGTAAAAAGTAGAGAATATTTACTCCTTTGTTAAAGACATGACTATTTAGATTGTTTAAGATATTTAGGTAATGATTCGAAATTAAGAATAATGATAATATATTGGGACTGGTCTTTTATTCTATTTTACGATAGTAATAAAATGATATTTGTAATTATTCTGTAAAATTGCTCTTGCTTGGTATTTTAATTATAATAAGTGATAAACATTTTTAAATGATTTCCATAGGAAAGGATAGTTTTAATGGTATTAATTCTTTGGTAATTTCAATACAATTAAGAAAATTATTGCAAGGCTGGTTTGCTCTAAGACTATATTTGTTTTCTTGTTCTAGTTTTCATATGTTCGTAGAAATTAAAATTCCAAAAATTCAATGGATGTTGGCATTCAGGATCATCTTCATAGATACTAATAATGATACTAATAATGGAGTCACTTAAGTCGAATTGTTTTATTTCATTTGTTTTTGTCACAAATAAATCAAGATGATTGTGTATTTTGTTTCTTTTCACGTTATTGGTTCTTATCCTGAGAATACTTTTTTCTAGCAAAGTAGAGAAAAGCAATTGGATTGAGCAAGTAACATATGGCTATCATAAAATGCAGATGAATAGATTTGTGTTTTCTATCATTTGCTAAAAGTTTCTTCCAGAAAAGGTTATCAATTACGTATAAGTGATGTATAATTCCTAGATATTCCAGTTATCACATACATTTTTTGATTGGGTTATCTCTGAATAAACTCAAAAAACAGACAATAAAACTCAAAATAAACAGAAATCACATCTTTGTTTTAGAAGCTGTAGTTTACAAAGAATTTTTAGCCAACAACAAAAACTTCTTTTTGGGTATTTTGTATTTTGTGTGAAGAATTTTCAACTATAGTTTTATTTTTTTGCTGACATGAAATTCACATGCAATATATTATCTCCTTTCATTGTATACATTTTAGTTCTTTGGAAGTGAATTGTGCAATCATAGTTTTCTAAGCCTAATTTTTACAAACTTGCCTTTCTTCAAAGAGAAATGCTATAAATTTTATAACAGATATTAAAATAGATATGAAATTGAATTACAGGAATTTTTCCTGCATAAATCTTCTATAGGGTGTCTTTTCAAAATTTGTTTTGGGGAATTATTTTCAGGTTCTCACTCATACTGTCCAAGTGCACTGTCAATGATCTACATTCCCGATCCATACAAGTTTTTTACTTGTCTTTAATACATACATAGAAGTGTAATGGCTAGAACATATACAATTCTCTTTGACCTTTTGAAGACTTGAAAACTTGCTTGCTAAATGACTGTAGTATTACACAAATCATTCTGCTATGCTGAGTATATCAATTTCTCCACAAATGCATTACTATATTTTGTGTCTTCTTTTTATATTATGGTCATACCAGTGAGCTTTCTTTTTCTTTTTTCTTAGATACTAAAGAGGAGCTTAATTCATATGCTTCTCCTATTGACTATTAATTTATATATGTTCTTTATAGAAATATCCTGTTCAGGAAAAATTTATACAGAATTAGAAAATATAAAAGTACTTAAGATTCAGGATCATTGTAGCATTAACATCGTAGCATTAACAAATATGTGCCCTCTATCTGTTGGATATGTTTTCACTACTTTCATAGAATTAAGAAAGGTTATCAGTTGATATTAGTTTATTCTTGCTTTTCTTTAGCCACTAATGCTTACCATGTCAACTTTTTGGAAACGTTTACTGATCCATTGTAATGAATTTTTACATTTATGTTTTGTAGGTTTTTACAACTCACATTTACTTTGATAATAATTTTTTTGTTTTAAATTTTTGTATAAGGTTTGAGGCAGTAATCTAAGATCATCCTTTATAACTAGAGAGGCAATAGTGCCAATACACCCATTTAAGATTCTATTTTTATTTCATTAAGTCATGGCATCCTTTTCAAAATCTATTGACAATAAAACTAAGAATTTATTTTTGATAAATCTGTTACATTCTAATATATGTCAGTTCTTTCACTAATAAACATGATAATAAGAATCAAATCTAGTATGAGGGCTCAAGCTACACCATTTTACAAGATTGTTCTGACTGACCTGTATTCCTTGAATTTACATACAAGTGAATTGAGCAGTTGGACCAATATTCTACAGATATCTAGATGTTTGATAGTCACTCATATTTTATACCTTGTGAAAACACAAGACCCCAGATATTATATAGGAAAAAATGTCTTTAGAGAATGCTTAAAACAAATAAAATTAATTTAGGAATGAGTTAAGATTTAGATAACACTATAGCATAATAAAGTTGAATGATAACGACTTGAGCTGTACAACTTAGGAGAGTGAGAAGGGATAGAATGATGGACCATCTAGGAGCAGTATGTCATTGTTATTGTGTTTCAAATACAGAAAGACTTCAGACAAGAAAAGGAGGAAAATAATCAAAGTGTCCTTAATCAAGTTTCTTTTTAATCCACCTAAGAGTGTGGACTAAGAGTCAGAGAAGATGGGAAAAATAAAAAAGAAAATAAAGCACTGTATAGACCTGTTACAATGTAAAGAAATTGTAATAAGAATATGATAATTAATTTCCAAAGAAATAAAGGAAACAAAAGGTAAACTCTAAAGGCAAAAAGAATGAAGAGAGAAAAGAAGCAAAGTAAAACCTTTATCAATAACAAACACAAGAATTTGGAAGTGAAAAAGCACTGGAAATATTCTAAATAACAGTAAAATAACAATAAAAGTTGCTAATGTGGATAGAAAATGGATCACATTTTATCATATATAATTTTGAAAAAACATACTAGGAATGAAAATTTAAAAGTCATAATTTAAAACACTATTTATCATAATTTAAAACACTATTTACATTATAACTACACAGTGTATAGTTCAGTGGTAAAATCTTGATATAGCATATGTGAAATAATGGTGTGATCTCCCAAGAATTACGAAGTACACACAAAACACACACACACAAAAACCACATAAACACACACACACACACATACACACACATCACATACACACATTTGGAATATTGATATTATAATATTAAATAGAGGAAATTATCACAAATAATAAAAATAGGTTAATATATGAAATCATAATATTGCTCATACTATTTTAACGTTTAGTAGAAATCAAATTGTCACAATATACTTGGATTCTTATAGATTAAGTAAATTGAAAATTAAGAAATAGAAGACATGAGAACCTTTGCAAATAAGTTTTAAATAATAAACATTTTGAAACATGTATACTTTAATTTTGACAAAAGATTAATTGTACTGGTGTTTTAACCTCAAGATTTAGCATATGATAACCAGGTGCTCTATATCTCGTTATGGGAGGCTATATCTCTAATCATTTCACTCTGGATATTTTTATGATAGGGTCTCATAGTTTCTCAGGCTCTCCCGAATTACAAACCCTATTTGCAGTTCCTACCATAGGTAGAAAATGGAAGCCACAAATCACCATGCCCAGCTCAAACTTTTTTTTAATTGAAGTACAAATATTTACAAAAAAATGACCAGGAAATGAAGCCTTTCTTAATATAGTATGTGCTTCTTGAAAATACAGTAATTATTTGTTACCTGGAAAAATATGTTTAGAACTATAAGAAAATCAATTTATTTAAATTCACTAACCATATAAAAATTAAGAAAATAATTTTAAATATTCACATGTTAAATATTTTAAAAGCAACATATATGTGTCTGAATAATTTACATGTGTAAAAATTATGCAAAATTAAATTTACTAATACTACAACTCTGAAAAAAGAATCCTAAAGAAACAAGAAAATAAGTAACTAACATCAAAATTTGAAATATAGAAAATAAAATGAAGTGTACTCTTTAGTTGACTTAAGTAACTGTAAACCCCTTTTATATCAATTTTAAAATAAAAATGCATGAACAATGAAAGCAAAAGTACATTTGATCAATAGCAACAGCAAAAGCATCAGTAATTGTTTGAGTGTACAAAAAAAATCGATGGAGGGGTTAACAAGGTTCCTTTCAAAAGAATGTACTCATTACCTTATTTATGTAACTGTAACCCCTCTGTACATTACCCTTACAATAAAATTATATTGAAATTAAAAATAATACAAATAATATAGAAATTAAGAATTCTTAGAAGCCATTAGTTAAAAACTTTATAAAAACCTGCCCCAAGTACCCAAGGAATATACTTTGATGATACCATTTAAATACTTAAACTTCACCAGAAAAGCAAAATGTTTAAAAACTGTTACAAATAAAGTAATAAATCAGAATATATTACTATAATAATCATTGGATGGATTTTTAGTGGCAGTCAAATATGTAAGAAATGAGGCAATATGCCATTCATTTGCACTTAATAAGTGAGAAAGAATTTTCGAGGTCTTTTAAAATATATCATAAGTTTAATGAAGAAACTATTCTGTCACATAATATGATAATCAGATAAAGATGATATTAGAGAAAAGAACAGATTGTACTAAGTTTTGGGATGTTAATATATGTACTTCTTTTGGTTTTGGAAAATTGTGGGGATTTCAACTTGGGGTATTGTTCTTGCTATGCTGGCATATCAGTGGTTAATTTTAGTATAGGGGTTCCCTTTCCACAAGAACATGCACCTGATCTGTCCTTTTATTCTTCCCATCATCAATGGCATCAGAGTTGCACACCTATTTGTCTACCTTCCTGGATCCTGCAGTCCTTCCAATCTTAGTCTCTAGATAGTGCAGGATGGTGGAAATGATCCAATGCACCCAGCTATAAATTGAGAAGGAACTCCCCTAAAATTTGTCCTGGTTTCTGTTCTCAAGCCTCCTAAGTAGTTAAGAGTACAGATTGGAGCCCCTGGTGCCAAGCAGTAACAGTATTTTTAAAACAATTAGAAATAAATATGACAGGCTTGTGATAACCTCAGGAAAAGAATAAAAGAGCAGTGAAGCATAGAGGACAGACAGAATATTAACTAGCTACTCAGAGGGTGAATCAGCTTAGCTAGCTACTCGGGAAGCCGAGATCTGAAGAACACTGTTCAAAGCCAGTCCAATCATGAAAAAACATGTGATTATCTCCAAAAAACCAGAAGTGCAGCAGTGGCTCAAGTGGTAGACCACTACCTTGGGCACAGATGCTTAGAGCAGGAATGATGAATGCATGCATGAGCACATGAACATGCACGTGTGTGTACAGGCACGTGTGTGCACACACACACAAATGAGTATTTCAATGCAGAGTTCTTTATTTTTTTACCTTACACTACTTTATTTCCCTGTATTAGTTCACAAATTAACAAAATCAGCTAAGCACCTATTTACATACAACTCCTCATGTTTCTCTAAAGTCTACTCTCTTTTTGGCAGCCTGCTCTTATTTGACCCAAAAGTAAATTATTCAGAAGATCAATTCATCTCCCTCAACTCTGTAATGTTAGATGATTGTTTAAGTTCTTCCTAGCAATATAATTTTGTGAAATCCTGCATCAAGCAGCATATTTTTTTCATGAAATGGCAAGCCTCTTGAAAAAAAAAAAAAACTATAGCTTTTACTCCTCCTGGCAAGCATCTGGAAATTTATTACCTTCATATAATCCATGATATGTCTGTGTATGCCAAAGACGGCTGTGAAAATAAAAAGAACCTTCTAAGCACATAGAATTCATATAAAATTAATAGGTATGAAGGTTTTTTTTAATATTCTGAAAATACCATACAGAGGAGTTACAATTACATGGGCAAGATAATGAGTACATTTCTTATCAAGCATTGTTGCCTCCTCCTTTATTTCCCCTTCTTATCCCCTTCCATCTCACCTCTCCTGCCTCACCCCATTATACTCCGCCTTGTGAAAGTTTTAAAGTTCGTTTTTCGACATAACATCTTCTACATCTCATTGTTACAATGGGTCCAACTCTATCCTTTTTTCGATTTGTTTTTTCCATGCCCCTCCACAAATTATACCAACATAAAATATAGTGAAAACAGGAGTTATATCGTGGGGGAGGAACATACAAAGCAACAAAAATTCATCTTATAAATATGTTAAAAACAATCGCATGAAAAAAAATATTTGAATACTTATCTTGGGGTACATTTCACCTAACATCAACGAATCTTACCTTTTCTGCTTGTCTCAGACATATACTATTTATTACCAATAAGGAAAACCATGGGGCCTATGAGTATTTAGGCCTGGCTTACTTCACTTAATATAATTTTTTCCAAGACTTTCATTTTCCTAACAATGGGGCAATGTCATTCTTTCTGGTGGAGAAAAAGAATTCCATTGTGTACATACACCACAACTTCTTGATCCATTCATCTACTGAGGGGCATCTGGGTTGGTTCCAAGATTAGCTATGGTAAATAATGTTACCATAAACATAGTTGTGCTGGGAGCTTTAGTGTGGTCTTCTTTGTGATCATTTGGGTAAATGCCCAAAAGTGGAATTGCTGGGTCATAGGGGAAGTCTATGTGGAGTCTTTTGAGGAACCTCCATACCACTTTCCAAAGTGGTTGAACAAGTTTACACTCCCACCAACAATGCAGTACGGTTACCCTAACCACATCTAATCCTGCATCTGTTGTTATTAGAGTTCTTGATTTTTGCCATTCTAACTGGCATGAGGTGGTATCTCAATGTTGTTTTGATTTGCATTTCTTTTATGGGTAGGGATTTTGAGCATTTCCTCATGTGTCTATTGGCCATCCTTCTTTCCTCTTCAGAGGAGTTTCTCTTTAAGTCTTTAGCTCACTAATTTATTGGGCAGTTGTTTCTTTTAGGATTTGTTGTTGGGTAATTTAATTTTTTTGGAGTTCCAGATATATTTTAGATATGAGACCCTTGTCCATTGTATGGCTAGTGAAGATCTTCTCCCAATTCGTGGGCTTTCTATGGATCTTTCTAGCTATGTCCTTTGCCATGCAGAAGCTCTGCAATTTCATGCAATTGCATTTGTCCAAACTTTTGTTGATTTGTTGTGTTTCTGGGTCTCTAGTAAGAAAGTTTCGGCCTGTGCCAAGGAGATCTAGCGTTTCTCCTATTCCATCCTGTAATGTTTTCAGAGTGTCTTCATGACTCCGAGGTCTTTGATCCATTTGGAGTTGATTCTGGTACAGGGTGATATATAAGGATCTAGATTTAGTTTTTTATAACTAGTTAACAAATTTTGAGAGCACCATTTACTGGAGAGACTGTCTTTCTTCCATTCTATATTTTTAGCTCCGTTATCAAAGATTAGATGGCTGTAGGTCTTTAGGTTCATTCCTGGGTTTTCAATTCTATTCCATTGGTCCTGAGGTCTGTTCTTGTGCCAGTACCAAGCTGTTTTGATTACTATGGCTTTGTAGAAGAGTTTGAAATTTGGTATTGATTTCCTCCAGCACTGTTCTTTCTGTTAAGGATCGTTTTTTGCTATTCGGGGTGTTTTATTGTTCCATATGAATGTTTGGATTGCCTTGTCTATTTCCTTGAAGAATGAGGTTGGAATATTGATAGGTATCACATTCAATTTGTAGATAGCATTGGGAAGTATTGCCATTTTCATGATGTTGATCTTTCCAATCTAGGAACATGGAACTTTTAGCCAATTTCTAAGTCTGTTTTGGTTTCCTTTTTCAAGTATTTAAAGTTTTCATCATAGGGTTCCTTCACTACTTTGGTTAAGTTAATTCCTAGGTATTTTATTTTGGCCGGGCTATTACGAATGGAGTTGCTTTCATAATTTCAGCTACACTTTTCTCATTGTTGGCATACAGTAAATCCATTGATTTTTCAGGCTTAATTTCATACCCTGCTACTTTGCCAAAGTTTTGAGTCACCGTAACTTGGGAGCGGAGGAGTCTTTAAATACAAGATCATGTCATCTCCAAAGAGGGAGAGTTTGACTTCTTCTTTTCCTATTGGGATCCCTTTTATGTTTGCATCTTGTCTTATTGCTGTAGATAGGGATTCTAATACTAGATTGAAGTACAGTAGAGAGAGTGGGCATCGTTGTCTCATCCTGAGTTCAGAGGAAATAGCTTTAGTTTTTCACCATTGAGTATAATGCTTTCTGTAGGTTTGTAATACACAGCCTTTATTGTATTGAAGAAGGTTCCATGGATTCCTAATTTTTCCAGGACCTTCACCATAAAGGGGTCTTGGATCTTGTCAAAGTCTTTTTCTGCATCTATTGAGATAACCATGTGGTTCTTATCCTTGCTCTTGTTGATGTGATGAATTATGTTAATTGATTTGTGTATATTGAAGCAGCTTTGCATCCCTGAAATGAAGCCTGTTTGATTGTGCTGTATGATTTTTTGGATGAATTGTTGAATTTAATTAGCCAAAATTTTGTTGAGAGGCTTTGCATCAAGGTTTATCAAAGAAATGGGTCTATAGTGCTCTTTCTTTGATGAGGGTTTTGGGATGAGGGTTATGATGGCTTCATAGAAAGCTTTCCGTAGTGAACTTTCTCTTTCAATTTCATTGAAGAATTGGAGGAGTATTGGTGTGAGCTCTGCTTTGAAGGTCTTGTAGAATTCTGCTGTAAAACCATCTGTTCTTGGGCTTTTCTTAGATGGGAGGTCTCTTATTGCTGTTTCTATTTCAGTGCTTGATATGGGCCTGTTAAGATGGTTTAACTCATCTTGGTTTAGTTTTGGCATGTCAATAATTGCCAGGAAAAGGTCCATTTCTGCTCTCAAACATATTAGCATGAAGTTTTGAGCAGTATTCCTTTATAATGTTCTGAATCATGGTTGTTTCTGTAGTGATGTTTCCATTCTCATCTCTGAGTTTATTTCTGTGGGTGTGTCTCTTCTTTTTCTGATAAGATTTTTTTATGGGTCTGTCAATTTTGTTATTTTGTTTTCAAAGAACCTTCTCATTTTTTTGATTCTTCCTATGGTTTTGTTAAAATTCTAATTCATTTAATTCTGATTGAATTTTAATTATTTCTTTCCATCAACTGGATTGGGGTTTATCTTGATGCTCTTTTTCAAAGAGTGTCAGATCTCATTAAATTGTTGGTTTCAGTTCTCTCCAATTTGTTGATGTAGGAACTCAGAGCTATAAACTTGCCTCTGAATCATGCCTTTGCTGTGTCTCGAGGAGCAGATAATCTCTGTGCTAATTTTTGATGAATATCATGAACATTTGAACTTCATTTCTAAGCTCTTCCATGACTCACTGGTGTTTCAACAGTGTGTTTTTCAGCCTCCATGTGTTACTGGACTTTCTTTGGTGGCTGTTCGTGTTGAGTTCTAATTTTATTCCCTTTTGGTCTGAGAGAATGCAAGATATGAATTCAATGTGTCTGAATTTTGACAAGGTTGATTTGTGACCAAAAATGTGGTGTATTTTGGAAAATTTTCCATGTGCTGCTGAGTAAAAAGTGTATTCTGATGCTGCTGGATGAATATTCGCTAGATGCCTGCTAAATCAGTTGATATATGCACTTGTTTCGATCGGCAGTTTCTCTGTGGATTTTTTGCCGAGTTGATCTATTTAGTGGGGATAGTTGTGTGTTAAAGTCCCCAACAATTAATGTCTTTGGATCTATGTGAGATTTAAAGTAGTATTTCTTGGATAAATTTGGGTGCACTATTGTTTGACAATATTTAGAATTGTAATATCCTCCTGAAGGAGAGATCCCTTAATTAGTATGTAGTAACCTTCTTTATCTCTTCTCAATAATTTTAATTTGAAGTCTATTTTATCTGATATTAGGATTGCAACTCCTGCCTATTTATGGGGGCCGTTTGCTTGGTAGATTTTGTTCCAGCCTTCACTTTCAAAATGTGTTTGTTTTTTTATGGGCAAGTTGTGATTCCTGAAGGTAGCAGATAGAAGAATCTTTCATTTTAAACCAACTAGACAGTCTATGTCGCTTAATTGGAGAGTTAGATCCGTTAATATTGAGAGATAAGACTGAGCGTTATTTGGGTGTTCCTGCCATTTTATCCACCTTCTTGGGGGCTACGCGTACTGGGTTCTTCCTATGGTTCTTGGATTCTGTTTGAGTGTGGTTTCTTGGCCTTTATTATGGTCTTGTTGGTTTTCTATGTGTAGGGCATCTTTAAGTAGCTTTTATAGAGCTGATTTGGTGGAGATATATTGTTTATTTTTCTTTGCTATGGAAGAGTTTTATTTGACCTTCAGTTATGAAGGAGAGTTTAGCTGGGAACACTATTCTTGGTTGATAGTTGTTTGTCTTTAGGGCATGGCATACATCATTTCAGGCTCTTCTTGCTTTAATTGTCTCTGTTGACAAATCTGAGGTGATTCTAATTGGTTTTCTTTTATAGGTGACTGATCTTTTCTCCTTGACAGCTGTAAGGATCTTTTCCTTGGTCTGAATTGATCCTGTGTGGATTATAATGTGACTATGGGATGTCCTGTTCTTGTCTGGTTTATTTGGAGTTCTAAAAGCTTCTTGTATCTGAATATGCCTATCTTTTTGTGTGTTTGGAAGTTCTCTGCTGGGAGCCTGTTAAACAAATTTTCTAGACCATTAACTTCTGTATCTATGTGCTCCGCTACACCCATTTCCCTCAGATAAGGCCTTCTGATGGTGTCTTTCAAGTGTTGAATAGATCTATCATATTTCTTGGATTTGTCTTGGATAGTTGTATGGTCTTTATCTATAATACCTAGGCTGTCTTCAATGCTGGAGATTCAATCTTCTGCATGGTCTAACCTACTGTCAAGACTTTCTATATTTTTCATTTCTTTTCTTTCTATTTGGTCGGCTTTTATTGCTTCAAATGTTTTGTTGGAGCTTTGTTTTAGGTCTTATATGAAATTCTTTACTTTCTTAATTTGGTGTTCAGTGTTTATTCTCAAATTACTTAGTTGATTGGTTATGGTTTCCTTGTACTCCTATTCCTTCTGTTGGACTCCATTCAGCATTCCTTTGTGGTCTCCCTGACTCCTTTCAGGTGTCTGTTTATGGATTCCATGAATGGCTCTATAGATCTTTGTCTATGCTCATCCCGCTCTTGCAATTCTTCTATTCCTCTTTGATTAGATTTCTCATGTTCATGCAACTTCTGTAGTTCTCTTTGACTGATCTCAGCCTACTCACACAATTCCTTTATTTCTCTTTTAGTGTTCTCAACCTGTTCACACAATTCCAGTATCAATCTTTGAGCAGCTTCCTCACAGCCATGAGCTTCCTGTTTTGATCTTAGGTTTGCCTCCTGTCTCTCCCTATCACACACACACTGAGTCCTTTACAGGGTTTCAATCTTTTCATTCACCATATTTACCAGTAGTGTTTGTAGAGCTTTTTGGGAACTCTCTTCTGGATTATACATTATCTGTTCTGTCACCTGATTATCTTGAGTGGGAACTGAGATACCCGGACTTGCCATTTTCCTTTTGTTTTTCTTGCTTATTCTGCGCCTTTGGGATGAAAGTAATGCCAGTTTTGTGCTAGAACACCATTTTTAGACAAGCATCAACCAAAGTCCTGTAACTGCATAGTCAAAAGTCTGCGGATACAATCTAGTTCAACAGCTACAGTCTATTCAGCATTAAACAACTACATATTAATGGGCTAAGAATAGCGAAGAAGAATTTGACAAACCAGAAATTATTATGTTTAGGGAGAAAGGTGCGGGAAAATAGGGTTAGAGGGATATGGAAAGGTAAAAGGCAAGTGAAATTAACCACGTCCTAATCTCACAGAGGGAAATGGATTGGAAAGAATGATAGGAGAGAGAGAAGAAAAAAATTTAAAAAGGGACCAGAAAAAAATGGAAAGACAAATATTTAAACTCTTAAAAGTAATGAAAATTTAAAGAAGTAATATTGAGAGATGAATGGAGATAGGATGAGAGGAGGGGAGGGATAGAAATGTGACCTGAAAAACTAAAAAATAAAAATACATAAAATATTGTATAGGTATAAATAGATAATACTGCTATTAAGGAATTTAATCTTTTTTTGTTAGTTTAATCTCTGAATATTTATTAGAAATAATGGTAACCCCAATAATAGTGTTTGCTATAAGTTTGTCACAAAAGAAACATACAAACCAAAAAGTTCAAAGACATAAATCTTAAAATATAATTTCATGATCATAAAGAATTAAAATATCAATGAATAAAAAATATAGTACATGCAGTATCTTTTTACAGAAAATATAAAATATTAAAAAGAGATGAAGGAATTCCTACTTAAATTTTGTGATAAATTATGTGCATGATGGATAGAGCCAATAATATACTGGGATAAATTGTGTCCAAATTTATAGGTAAAATTATTATTGCTTGAACTAGCCTCTTAAAGGGTAAGGAATTTAATCTTAAGAGGTTTTGAATTGAGTAATACATTTTTGGATTAAGTATGTACACAATGGGGAATAAGGTCTTATAATCAGTGACAGGTATATATGAGGATGAGCAGAACAACAAATAATTCATGCAAAAAGAGCAAAAGATGAAAAAGTAAAACAAATGAGAAAGAAAGAACAAAAAAGACCAAAAGGTCAGTAGAGATTTTTTTTAAAAAAAGTACACACACACACATATACACCTAAAATAAAAGTTATAAGAGTAAGAAAAAAAGATTAATAAAAACAATGTTTATAATTAAAAAGTAAAAATTTAAAAAAGATACAAAAAAAGACTTCTTTGATTTTGTTTTTGGGGGATTGATGGGAAGATCCTGTATCTCCCTTGTGTCTGTAACCAGTCTCTTGAAGTCTCTGCTCAGGTTGTGGTGTTTGGTTTTCCTATGGCTTGATTGGTTTTTGAAGTCAGTTGGTTTGAGCAGGCAGAAAAATTCTCTGCAGTGCCAAGGATTTTATGAACCACCTTCCAGGCTAGTTCAGTGGGAGGTAGATCTGCTTTGAGTATCATAAAAGAGGGAGATGGCTGTTTCCTCTAGTTTAGAGTTGCTGTGATAAGGCTGGGTTCTGGGTAAAGTTGAGGCCTTTCAGCAAACAGTAGCTTTTCCCTGAGAGGCTAGCTTTTGAGACATTCACAGAGCCCAGCCTGTAGCCATTCTCAGGGTTTATGTTTACTGATTTTCAATTGATTGTTAGGGTTGCCATAGGCAGGGGCAGCCTCTGGCTCTGTTTACCCAGTGAAGAAAGCCACTCCTTCGGGGGTGTAGCTTTCTCTGCCTGCTTATGGTGACTTTCCCATGGGTGAAGTTGAGAATGGCAGGTCAGGGTAGGTACTTGTGACTCGCTAAATGACTCTTTTGTTTTCATCAAAGGACTGAGTTAGAGGTAACTGCTTAGCCAGGCCTTTGTCTGTATCAAAGATGGATATCTCCAGTGTTGGGGGGAGGGGTGGCCTTCCCTCCTCTGTTCCCTTTGAGAAGGAATGAGGATGTCAGTTTTGTACTCACGCTGGAGTGTTGGTTCCTAGGTAGCTTCTGGTCTGCTATCTGCAAGATGAAGATATCTGCTACTTGTCAGTTCTTGCTGGTGTTGAGTAAAATCTGCTCGTATTTGTCCCAGACTCTCTGGGTTGTAGGCATGGTTGCTTTGGACGCCACAACAGCTGCCACAGCTGCCCCAGCCGCCCCAGCCATGGCTGCTGGAAAATGCTCAGATCTGTCTCTTTACCTGGATTTTCCCTCTCTGGTCAAACTGTCTGTACTGTGATGGCACACTTGGTGTGCCTAGGACTGTTCAAAATGGAACACTAGAACTGCTTTCTACGCGAGAACTTGTTTAGCCACCAGGTTCTTCTCCACCATCTTCTCGAAATTCCTGAAGGTGTTTAAATATTACTGGAATTGTTTTGGAATAAATAATGTTCACCTTGACTATCTTGAGAAAAAATTGGTTTCTCAGCACTATAGGTAAGAACTTGAGTGAAGGAAACAAAAGGAAAAATGAAGAACAACTCAACACACACATTCAAAAGAAAAAAAACAACCCAAGAAAACAAGTTAACTCAGTACTCAAGAACCTGCAGGAAATGCAAAGATTTTTTTTAAATAGCTATGATAAGCTTATCAAAATCCTGACTACATGGGAGTCTACTGTTGTGAGGATAGTGGTTAAAGCTCAGACTGGACAGAAAGATCTGTACACAATGCCAGGCACCTGTTATTCTAAATTCCAGGAAGAATAACATGAAGTAGATTGAGCCCACGATCATACACAAGTAGGAAGCGAGATTCTATCTGAAAGTTAATCAGGATAATTTAGGGCTGGGTCATGCCAAAGTGTTAAGAAGATCCATTTAGGAGACACAAGACACTCAATTCCAATTCTAATATTATGGCTATTAAAGAAAAAAACTATGATTTTAAATAATGGGAATAATTGTAAGATTTGAATATTTGAGTGGAGAAAAATGCATGAGAGAGTTTACCCATGTTGCAATGCTTTGTACTTAAGTGATAATATTATGTGGTTCTCCAGACATAACAGAGTTACCTTGCAAATGAGCATGGATGTGCACTTGGGTGAAGGAAATACTCTACTTACACAGGTGTAAATTAAATACTTTTTGGGGGGAGATTTTAGTTCTTGATCTAAGAGCCTGGGTGATATCTCTGAGTCTTTTCTCTCAAGGCTATCACTCTACTACTTTGAGCCACAGTTCCAATTCTGATTTTCTGTTGGTTGTTTGGAGATAAGAGGCTCATGGACTTTCCTGCCCAGGATGGCTTCAAACCATGATCGTCAGATCTCAGCCTCTTGAATAACCAGGATTCCAGGCCTGAGCCATCCATTTTTTAATAATTTAGTAAATTGTACTGTTACAGATGTTATAATTTAACATTATAACCTTTATAATATATGTGTGTATATTTATATCAATGCATACATATAGAAATATTTTAACATATTTTTATATCTACAGTAGATTTATGAAATCATCCTTCATTATAAAATAACATGGAAACAAGTTTAATGAGGAGCAAAGCAAAGGGAATTGTCATGTTTCTTGTTGTTGAATGAAATATGAATTGTGAGAATCAGTTTGAGAAAACCATTTAACAAAATGGATAATGACTATTAATTCCTATCCCTTTATTTGCCCATATTGTGCATCCTCACACATGAGTGTCAAAGTAAAACCACACTTTTTTGCCTTTGTATTTAAATCATATGTTATAATTTAGCGGTTATGTGAAGTAATCAAATAAAGATTAAAATAATAGTGAGACTATGAATTAGAGCTGAAAATTATTTTAAATATGATAATAGCTAATTAAATTCCATATCTCTTACTTTTACTCTATTGTCATATCCCTTATTCCCACATTAGGAAAGTACATAGAAGATTCTCACTAAATTATGTGTAAAATTATGAAAAAATGTGTTAAAAGAATATGGGCACATTGGGGTTAGTAAAGTGGCTCAGTGGTAGAGCTTTTGCCTTGCATGCATGAGGCCCTGGGTTTGATTCCTCAGCACCACATAAGCAAAAAGAAGAAAGCTGGAAGTGGTGCTGTGGCTCCAGTGGTAGATCGCTAGCCTTGAGCAGAAAAGCTGAGGGACAGCACCAGAGGGGCCCAGAGTTCAGGCCCCTCGACTGGACAGAAAAAACAACAACAACAACAACAACAAAGAATATGGGCACAGTGTGGTTTTAGCTGATTGAGACCTGTAGGCGGTAGTGTGTTTTTGAGGACTTGATAAACGTTGTGATGGAGATGAAGAAAGGGATATGCTTATTCTGGAAAATTGGCTAGAGGATTGCTCACATAAAAATAGTTATGAATTCTTCCAAAAGGTTACAGTAAAATCGCTCTCACAATCATGTTCACTACTGCACTATTCACCGTAGAGGACTTATGGAAACAGCCCAGAGGACCTTTAGTGGAGGGATGGTTGGACAAAGTGTTGCACAAATATACAATTAGGTTGCACTCATCCATTATAAAGACTTTTACAGCATTTGCAAAGAAATGGATAGATCTAAAATTATGTTAAGTAAACGAAGTCAGAGCCAGACACACCAAGGATGTGTATTTGGAAGCCAGTATTTTATGCAAGTTAAACAACAGTATTAATCAAAGCATGCTATTTGCAGTGGAGTATTTATTTATTTATTTATTTATTTTTGGGTTCGGTCATAGGGCCTGAACTCTGGGCCTGGGTGCTGCCCCTCAGCTCTTCAGCTCAAGGCTAGCGCTCTACCTCTTGAGCCACAGCTGCACTTCTGGCTTTTTTCTTTTTGCTTATGTGGTGCTGAGGAATCGAACCCAGGGCCTCAGGCATGCAAGGCAAGCACTCTACCACTGAACCACCTTCCCAGCACTGCAGAGGAGTATTTAAAAGATGTAATTTCTTATAAAAGTGAACTTTTAATCCAACAGAATGAATACCAGGAGACTATCACTTGGAAAAGGTGAGGGGAAGTCAAAGGGAAGGATTAAATAGACTTCTGGAAGTAAAGAGTGAAGCCATAATATTCAATGCAGATAGTATGAAACTAGAAAAAATGAAAGTGGGGTGAGGTTTGGAAGGATGTGAGAAAGTTATGTAAAGATCCATTGTAATTATAAACCGATTCGTTGAATGGAAAACCCTTTGTACAACTATTTTATAAAAATATAACTAAAAACAATGGGGCTGGGAAGGTGGCTCAGTGGTAGATCGCATGCCTTGCATGCCAGAGGCCCTGGGTTCGATTCCTCAGTACCACATAAGCAAAAGGAAAAAAAAGCCAGAAGTGGCGCTGTGGCTCAAGTGGTAGAGCGTTAGCCTTGTGCTGAAGAGCTGAGGGACAGCGCCCAGGCCCAGAGTTCAGGCCCCATGACCGGACCCAAAAAAAAAACAAAAACAAAAACAAAAAAAAAACGATGGAGACATCTGATCTTAAACAATGAGTCAATATGATAATTTCCTGCTCAGAAATTTTCTTTGCAGGTATTTTCCTCATAATGACATAAAAGTGAACAACGCAATTAATATGAATATATCACTTTGCATATCCTAAATAGACACAATATAAAAATCACAGTAAAAATATTAGAATATATCACATGATAAAATAACAGGTAGAAAGTATCAAACTCTGATTGTTTTTCCAAGTACTTTACCTTTGGAATCTAATTTAATCCTCACAATAATCCCATAAAGTGGAACTACTTCTATTTTTAATTGTAAGATGATGATATTAAGTCTTCAGAGTTACAATTACTAGTACAACATTGCACACACGGTAACTGTTAGCCTGCGGTCTATTCCCACCATATCAAATAACCTCATTCTATTTTGTAACTAAATACCAGCACTCAGTCTACTAATTCTAGGAAAATATCCCAAAATTATTGTGCACACTCTAATAATATTTCACTTTATCTTTCTTAGAAAATAGGTAACTAAGCCGGATACTGGTGGCTCATGCCTACAAAGCCATCTACTCAAGAGGCTGAAATCTGAGGATTGTGGTTCAAAGCCAGCTCTGGCAGGACAGACTGTGAGATTCTTATCTTTAATAAACCACTAGTAAACTGGGAGTGGCACTGTGGTCCAAGTGGTAGAGTGCTCGCTTTGAGTGGAAGAGCGCAGGGACAGTACCCAAGCCCAGAGTTCAAGCCCCATGACCAACAACAACAACAAAAAAAAGAAAATAAGTAACTGTAATATGAAAACTCCAAGTTCATAATCACTTATACCTCCTTGATGAAAGGAATTGCTAAACTATAACATTCTTGATTTCTAGCTCAAAATAGTAGAAATCATATTTTATCCCTTCACTCAACACTGCACTGCCTGGTGACCCCATCTCTAGTTAATACAGTCTTACTGAAAGAATGACCTGCCCAATTCCTGACGGAAACAGACTGCAGGTCTTTTGGAGCAATCATTTCCACATTGTAGTTCACCTAAATTGTTTACCATTAGAAGTATTTTGATTGGTTTTTATACCCAACATTTTTAGAGAAATGTACTACTTTAAAATGTTATTAAAGAAAGACTGATATAAAAATCACTTTGACCCCAGATAAATATTTTACCTTTCATATACCCCAAAATGCAGTCTGACCTATGATTAATGTTAGGAATGAGAGGTTAAAAATCATAGACACCAAGACCTAAGTATGAATTAAAGACTCTCCAACTTGTGAATACAATTGGTTTAAAAAGACATCAATACTACTGCATTTTTAAATTCCCTATGAAAATGATAATGATTCCCAATGATAATGATAATGATAATGATAAACTATTAACACTTAAAAATAACTCATTTTCTTGGGAGTAGGACACAAAACACAAGGTTAATCCTAATCGTTTTAAAAGACCTTTATTTATACAAGAACTCACTCATAACTATAAAGATTATAAAACTAACTGAAGTACAGAGACACAAAGGAAATAATTTAACTGCATCATGTACATTCAATGGACTGTTAATAGAAAACAAAGTTATACTAATAATTAGCTTACCCAAGTCACTTACATTCTTTTATTCTATTCCATTTACTTTCATAAAATTCCATTTTCATAAAATTCTATTCCATTTACTTTTCATATGGGTTTTCATAAAATGACGCATAAAAAAGACTATATACCCACTTACATTTTCAGATCTTAACAATATTTATTTCAGAAATTTTGGCTCTATAGTCAATGAAATGAAATAATACTAAAATATTCAAAGGATTTTCAGAAATTGCAAGACTTGCTCTGGGATGTTATGTATATTGGAAAAGATATTTAAAAAGCCTTTTTTGTTAAAGTTGCCATAGTTACTCCCACAAAAGAGCCATTAGTAAAGATCCCTGTGCATGTACAAAATACCTTCAAATGCATCCACAATCTGGACATGACACATGCTTTTTGTTTATTCGTTTTTGAAAGGAATATCTAACAAGCATATCCACAATACTTATTTTCAGACAATAAGATGAGATATTCAAACATAGTATGGGTTTGATTATCTCTTAGTGAGAATAGATATGATCTTGCAAAGAAAGTTATTTTCAACAGAAATCCAGAAAGAGTTTATCCAACTTGTGTTTCACAGGAATAACCAGAGAGTAATACCTGTTTGGTCAAGTCGGTCCAAATCACTCCATGAGTGTATCTTAAAAGTATAACCAATTTAAGAAGTCACATACGTATTTTGTACTGATAATCAACTTACAGCAAAATAACTTACTACCTAATTATGTCTGTATCTTCTTACCCAACATACAATAAGAGCTGAAAGCGTTCTCTTTATCTAACTTAATGTTATAAATGCTTTGATTATGATGACGTTATTATTAGACAAATAATATATACAGAAGGGTGGTTCCACTGAAAAGACATGACAGAACACTGATATATAAAAACATTGCAACACAGTTAGCTCTTTTCAGCTTCACCCTGTACACATTGGCAAGCAACATTGCAACAGCACATGCACACATATACACATACACACATGTTCGCACATGTACACACACATATACATGCATGCTAAATTCAGGATTTATTGTACAAAAAAGTTCAAATAAAATTTTAATGATTAGGACAAATGATAATATGCCTTATTACAAAATAATACATAAACCATCACCACGCATGTTACATTTTACCTGCTTCTCCACATGTGACCACTTAATTTATTTTTAATTAATAAATTACCTTATTAATTAATTTATTTGTTTGGTGTTAATACTAGGGCTTGAACTCAGGGCCTGGCTTTGTCCCAGAATTTATTTTTTGTTTCAGTTTTCTCAAGACTAGCATTTTACTGCTTGTACCACAGCTCCATTTTTAGCTTTTGCTGGTTACTTTCAAATCAGATTCTAATGGACTTTTTTTTCTTGGTCTGCTTTCAAACCACAATCCTCAGATTTCATCTTTCTGTTTAACTACTATTAAAGACATAAGCCATCAGTGTGGCTCCTATTTTTTCCTCAATAGTTATCTAATGCACATACTTAGATAGTAATTTAAAAATGAGAGTATAGAAGCAAGATGTACAGTGGTGATATTGTCCTGTCAGAAATTCAAGTTAGTAATGTAAATTTATTCTTCAGACCATACCCAAACAATACCATGATATAGTGTAAGAGAACTCACTATTGAACATATTAGCTTTAAGAGCTTTCTGATAGATCCATTATTTATTGGTACCCAACATTAGAAAATTGTATGAGGCATTGGTAAAATAGAAGTCCTTTGCATGACTACATACATTCCTTGTTTTTTTTTTTTTTAAAGACACTTGCTTTCATCTAAAAAGGAGGGCTATCTATTGTCTTCATGTGATTTTGATGATTGAACGTGCTTAGTGAGAAGGTCAAAATGTATTAGTAGTCCTTAACTATCAATTCTCATTTATCTTCTTGTAGAATATAATGATTAAATCAATAGTTCAGAATCATGCTTCCATTGCAAGTGGATCACCAGTAAGAAATCCTCAATACCAATTCCCACAAAGTTTTGTCACAGATACAATCTCCCTGCCTTCTCTGCTGCTTGACTACCTTCCTATTCCTTCATTGTACAGGAAAAGTGTGATTCAACTGATTTCAGTCAGATTTGTTACTAGAATTATCAAGGATTTAGTTTATTGTCTGTAATTTGGTCAAAGTTATATCTCTTTATGTAGGCTACTAAAAATGTATTTACTAATTTCAAGTAAATACATAAATTCTATTTCCATCTTTTTTAAAAAATAAAATTTTGTTTGGTCTATAAATTGATCAGAGGCATGGATTTTGTGGCTAGATAGGTCATTGCACATCTGTCTCTCTCTTTTTCCCTTTCTTGGTTCTCATAAATAATATGATTGCTCCATAATTATCCTAATTTATTTTGCTTTTATATTTTTGGTTGCATCATTACACTTTTTGCTCTGCCATTTAACAAATCATTTATATAGAAGGCATTATTTCCTATTTTCCTAGAATAAATTGCACATGAAGACATCACTGGTCCTCATTTTCAGTGTGTACATTTGAATACGGAGGAACATCTTTCCTCTGTTCTCTAACAATTCCTTACTCTCCGGTTAGAATAATTTCGAATAGTAAAATTGGAAAAAGAGAAAATAAATCATGGTGAATAAACAGATGCAGAAAATTCACCGGATATTTCTGACCAGTTCAACCAATGTGAACTAATAGGGAAATACATGGATACCTCATTCCCACTGGCTCTCAAAGTCTCTGGTTAGGCAATTCTTAGGAATATGAGGAACAAGATGAAAAAGTAAGGAATGGTATCAATTAAAGAAAAAAAATGGAGAAAGATCCAAGCAAATTTCTTCATTGGGCTGCCAAAAATATTCGGCTTATTACAGTGCGGAGACTTCTTTCCAAATGGCCACTCATGTGAATAGTAGGGATGACAATGAGTATACCCCTCTTCATTGAGAAGCCTACAGTGGACACTTAGACATTGTCAGTGAGTTGGTGTCTCAAGCGGCACATACAATAATTGTAGATGACTGGACACCCCTGCACAGTGCATATACGTGGAATAATACCAGAGTGGCTTCTTTCTTACTTCATCATGATACAGATACCAATGCCCAAACTAAAGGCCTCTTGACCCCCTTGCATCTTGCTGCTGAGAATTGAGATAGCAAAGATACGCTGGATCACCTTCTGTTGAACCATTATATAAAACCTGGCCTGAAGAACAACATAGAAGAAACTGCATTTGATATTGCCAAAAGGATAAGTATGTGTCATTCCCTCTATGAAGTTGTGGAGGGCTGCACAAATTGTTCAACTAAGTCCTAATGTTCGGGTTAAGTTTCTTAAATTTCAAAAACGCAAGTCCATCTTTTGTGTCCCTACAAAATATTTTCACAAAACAAATAAGAGCAATATCTTTTTTTTTTTTTTTGGTCTGTCATGGGGCTTGAACTCTGGGCCTGGGAGCTATCCCTCTGCTCTTCAGCTCAAGGTGAGCACTCTACCACTTGAGCCACAGCTCCACTTCCAGTTTTCTAGTGGTTTATTGGAGATAAGAGTACCACAGACTTCCCTTTCCAGGCTGGCTTTGAACAATGATTCTCAGATCTCAGCCTCCTGTGTAGCTAGGATTATAGGCATGAGCCACCAGTGCCCGGCAACACCAATATTTTACTGTAAAAATTCATGGATTCCGCGGAGTTCTTCCAAATGAATTGCCTGCATTGGATGTCAAAATGTATTCAATAGTTTTTGTATACATGTATAATGATTTCTTCAGAGTTTGTGATTTTTTAATCAGAAATAATTTTAACTTACCTGTTGAAATGAGTAGTACAGAAACTAAAATATTTCTGGTGCTTGTCTGAAAAAGTATATTTTAAAATATTCTATATTCTATGTTTGCATAATGTTCATAATTTATTTTATTTTCTCCTAGATATACTTTGAATTCTACATTACTTTATAATATATAGGTTAATTAATGTGTCCTTTCCGATTGCATTCCATATAGAAACAGTTTGATTCCTTATTTTTTCTAGGTCTTTATTTTTCTTTGGGATAAAATGACAATGTTGTCTAATTTGAAGTTTTGTAAATTTTATGCTATGTAAACGCCTTTCTGAGCTGAAGATTTAATACACTGATGTCAAACTAAATTTAATTATATGAATTACGTGTATTGTTACACTTGTAATTTTGTAATCAACCTTTTAATAACTGTTTTTCATTTCTTGCATCTGAAGAATGAAAAATATGGAATACTTCTCAAATTTTCATATTATCCTTTTGCAAGTGCCATGTTAATCTCTGTATTGTAATTTGAGTATACGTGCTGCTGATGCATGTAGTGTCCTCTAAATTTAAGTTGTTAATGATGCAATCTTTATACAGGCTTATATCTATGGGTGCCTACTTGTAACAAGGAAACCTTCTTGTTCCTAACAATGCTATCGATCTTATTTCCCTAAAATTCTGTGAATATTGGAAAAATTGTATTGATCAGTCGATTGCTCACATTTGCAAATTTTTTTGTCAATGACTATCAAGTCTTTTTATTTGGAATTTTATCGTACTCTCAATTATTTATAGATAGGTCTAAAGGTGATGGCTTTTTCAAGTACTTATTTATCCAACTGAATTAGCTTTGTGGACCTAATGAATTCAAAGTAAACATTGCTTAAGAGCTACTTCTAAACTTCTTCAGCTGACATTTTCCCAAATGAGGTGTTACTGGCACAAATGTCTACCTGAGCCTTTACCCTTCTTCCATGTGGGAACAGACCAACCAGAATATCTTACCCTGAAAACGTAAATTGTCTTACTTGAACAAAACTAATCTTGGTTACAAGGGATGATAGAGAGATGAACAGTTCAAACAGAACTTTTCAGACTAGAAGGTATTTTGTCAAAATATAATTTTTATTATACCTTCCATTTCAATAGTAACTAAAGCCAAGAAGGTGAAAAAATTGTTCATATGCATGATTACTTAATGTCCTGGATTGTCTACCATCCAACCAGGCAGGAACTTACACTACTGCCTTTTTATCACCAAATATTTTCATAGTTGCAGGAGAAGTCCATATGTTTCTCCTCATTATTAGGCATTAAATTGATAATGTTTTAATCACAGTGTTTCCCCTTGCCTACATGCTGTAAATCTACAAATGGTAAAGCTTTAGGTCTAACTCTATCAAACACTGAGGCAGAGATAATGGAATAATACTTAAAACAGAGTTGCTTTTGATACAGTAACTACAACAGAACAATGCAAAACGTGTGCCTTTTGATTATATTAAATATAGTTATATATTTTATATTTATATGTGCTGATTTTATATTTCACACAATGAAACTTACTAGAATTAGTTGATAATTTGACAAATAAATTGATATTTATTCCAATAAATAGGATTGGAATATAAACAATTAGGGTTAAAATATATATTAGAATATAAAAAAGTATCAATGCAATGTCTTTAGTATAAACTTGTAATACATTCTAACTGTTCTGGGTCTTCTGAATTCACATGGTAAAAAAAATGTTTTCCTCTAATCTATAATGAATTTTACTCTGCTGCTCTGTTTATTGTTTTAACTCGCTAGTCCCAAACTTTTTCTCCATATTTCTGAAGCATTCCTACTGATTATGCCCAAATTTTGCTAAGATGCCTAAAGCATATTATTCTTCTGCAGGACCCATGGGTCATAGGATCCCAGGTCCCAGGTACCTGCATCATCAGATAACAAGGGCAAGACTTCTTACCAAGGCCCACGCAACATGTCAACACAAAGTAATTGAAGACCCATCTCAATTTGTCATTTCCTATATTTCAGGGCCCCAATTCCTTGAGATGCAGGAATTAGCAGTAAGCAATTGTGAAATGCAAGGGAACTTAGCAATTGTTTATCAGAGAAAGCTATTATTTCTATGACCATTAATCCCAAGATTTATGCCATAAAGTCATCATAGCCTAACAGTTTCCAACTTGTAAGGGGCACTTTAAAATTACTTAATTCACATAATGAATACCTTATCTCTATTTTGACAAAATACTACACCTCTGCTAATGTGACGCCCTCCTTGTTCTGAAAAGAACACTACAATAAACTGAGCTGCATTATTTTTCCACCACTGGTATTCTTGGGATCACAACACGTGCAATTATTATTTATATTTATACTTTTTTAGCTATCATAGATATTCAGGATGCTAAGATAGGAAAATTATGGTTCAAAGCCCACCCAGACAGGAAGGTTTCTTAGAATCTTATCTCCAAAAAACTTCTCCACAAAAGCCAGACTCAAATGTCACTGAGGTTGAAGTGGTAGGGCACGAGCCTTGAACATAAACAGGCTCAGAGACTCTGTCCAGGCCAAGAGTTCAAGCTCTAGGACGAACCAATAAAACAAAATCTAAATTGAAAACAAACCCCAAACCTAGCATTTTTCTCCATGTATACAGAGGCACGTAAATAAGGAAATGGCTTCCTGTGTTACATATAGGTAGAAGAAAGAAGATGTCACACAATTACTCTCTTCATACCATATTAAACCAAACCCTTAAAAATTGTTTTTTCTAAATATATAAATTAATGTCATCCATTTGTTGGCAACTCTGTGTAGATTATTCCCATTAACATGGTGTACATGACCTGTGGGAATTATCTAGTAACTATGTTCTAATTATAACACTCTTGAAAGAATATCTAGGCAAATAGAATGCCAGAATCATTTGTGAATTTTTCAATTAATCCCTCTCCTTAAAAAGAATTTTGTAGTATCCTATGGAATATGAAATTACAAATAAAACCAAAAAATATATTTTAAACCTAAATTCTAATTTAACAAGGTCTACAAAGTCCTACATTAGACGAACTTTGCTATTTCTCCAGACTTAAGCTTTTGTAATCCTTCAACATTTATTTGGAATCCAACAGAATGATGCTTATTTACTTTTGCAAATTTTTGGATCGGAATCATGAGCTATTTTGCATCTAGGAATGTTCTGTAATGATGAGAGCATTTAAAACGCAAGTGAGGATATATATGAGTTGCATTCATTCTGAAACTTGACTTCTCAAAACATAATGACAAAATTAGCCCAAACTCTGAACTGTGTATGCTTTCTTGATGTTTGGTTTGTTTTACTGAGACAAAATTATTCTACCTGGTCCAGGGAAGGTATCGTTATGTAATTCCACTATCTAATCTCCTGTCTGAGTGCTAGAATTCCAGGCTTGTATCACATTGCCCTGCCATAGTTTGTTTATTTAATCTAGAAACAGACTAGCAATTTTGAACTTCTCCTATGATCTTATCCACTAGACTGATTGCTCAGACTGTTTATGTACTATTTTCAAAGATGTTTTTACATTTGACACAGGATATGAGCATTTTCAGATGCACCTGCAAGGTTCCCTGATTCATTCCACCAAGGATCCTATCGCGTTAATAATGATTACTTGACTCTCTTACATCTCTGGTCCCTACCTATATAATATTCTCAACTTTGGGGGAAAGTTCACTTGAGGGCTTTCTAATATTAAAAATTATCACTTGATTCTAGTCGTACTCAGGACCTATTTTCTATTGTTTTCTAACTTTTCTACATATTCTGAGAGTTGTTTCATTTGTGTATTTTTGTGTGCACCTAAAAGTGCCTCTGTGTGTGTATGTATGTTTGTATGTATGTATGCAAAAACCTAAAGCTGTTATTCAGCAATCTTGCTCGTGACTGGTATTCCAGCTTTTGGCTGGTTAATTATATGTAGTGTCTCAAAGCCTATACTCTCCAAGCTGGATGTAAATTGAACTTCCCAGACTCCTTTACATTCTTAGGTTTTATTTTTCCAGGAGTATCAACTTTCAAACTTCAAACACTTTTGTGAGTGTAAAGTCTAACCTGTAGCCCAGATTTTTGACTCAAGAATTCATATAAAGGTAGATGAACATTTACATTACATATCCTGAGTGTACACTGTTAGAAATGTGATCATAAACCAAGTTGTTGTGAGATCTGAGGATTGGGGTTTAAAGCCAGCATGGGTAGGAAAGTCCTGGAGACTCTTTTCTCCAATAATTACAGGAAACTGAAAGTGGCTCAAGTGGAAGAGCACTAGCCTTGAGCTGTGTTTCAGAGGGACAGCGCCCTGTCCCATATTTCAGGTGCCACGAACAATAACAACAGCAACAACAACAACAAGAACAACAAAAGAATATAAGAAAAGGAATGAAAAAGATGTGTGATCTTAGCCACCAGGTTCATTCCTATTATAATTCCTGTTCTCTCAAGATGGACTCTTTTTTTCCAGTTAAGTCTATTCTCCCATATCTGACTTGCATTGGAAACAGAATCATTCTTCCATTCTCCTTTTTGCACATTTACATGATTAGCAAGCGTGATTTAGAAAGGGAGTGGCCTCATGCTTCATGTTCCACTTAGGAGTAATGCTTTCTCTATTTCACTCCCATAAATCTACATACTGGACTTGGTTTTATTGTTTCAATGTTTTCTTATTTGTAGCGTCTTCTATATTGTATTGAACACTTATACATAAACAAAGAACTTCTTTTTCTCCTATAATTGCTTTTGTTTCTCTTACTGTTAACTCATGTACACTTGGGAAATTAATGGAGAGCACATAGACTCACAATAAAAGATCTGAGAACCTTCTTCCCATTTAAAATTCACCTTAATTTACAGAGCATATAAGAAGTTTGAACAAAATGTTCTCATGGATAATGTATTTATAAGCAATTTAAATTTCATTTCTCTTTACTAAGTTGTCTCTGAAACACGTGTTACCTCATGTCCAAAAGTGTCCTTGTGCTATTTCAATGAAGCCAGAAAACATTCATTTTTTTTTCTGGAGCAGCACCATAAATTGTTACTGGAAATAACTGGTAATGGATGTGGAAACTGATCCCAGGAGAGGAATTGAACATAGAGAAATGACAAAGTTGAAGTTAACTATTGCTTTCTTTTTTGCTGTATAAGAAAAGAATCCTAGGCTGGAAGGAAACTCTGTCCCTGACTTTTTTGAGTATGTCCTTTACTCATATAAACCTCCTCTGTAAACTTCTGTCTGAGAGTATTACAAAAGGAAACAATATGCCATTTGAAGGCCAGCATAGAACAAAAGGAAGTAACTTTGTTTTAAAAGTGTTCTACTGCAAAGAAGCAAAGATATGGACATTTTAAGTGTCTTATGGATGGATGTTTCACTCCTGAGATGATTCTATTGTTGCAGGAATCAGTTATCAATTCCTTTAGTCTGGTCCTGAATTTTCCATAGCAATAAGGATTCCAAAATAGCAGGATCCAGTGAGTATGATCAGCAAAAGCAGCCTCTTCTCAGACAACCATTATTTTAAGGAGAGTCCCAAAGAAATACCCAGGGTTTGTTTTGTTTGCTTGTTTGTTTAGTTTGTGCTGGTTCTGGGGCTTGAACTTAGAGACTTGCCCCTGTCCCTGAAGAGTTGTCTTTCTTTCCCACATGGCCCAACACTAGTACTCCACTACTTGAGCCAAAAGTCCACTTCTGTCTTTTTTGGTGTTTAATTACAGATAAGAGTTTGACAGACTCTCTTGCCTGGGTTGGCTTTGAACTAACACAGTAAGAAAACTAAGTGACATCAATTGTATGTACTTCTCTTTTGAACCAAAAAATATTAGATGAAGTTTATTATAAAGCTAATATTGACAATTTTTAAAGAAAAGACTATGTTTAGCAAAAAACCATAACAAATAACTCAGCAAAAGTAGGTGCACCACTAAATCATTTGGGACGATTACTATTGACTTCATCATTCCTTTGGGGGAAACTTAAAGCCATATTTGCACTTTTTTGTTGGTTGTGGGGATTGAACATTGATCCAGGGCACGGTCTCTCAGCTCTTCAGCACAAATTGAGCACTCTACCACTTTAGCTACAGGACCACTTCCGGATTTCTGGACTTAATTGAAGATAAGTGTTTCATGGACTTTCCTGACCAGGCTGGCTTTGAAACACAATCCTCTGGTCTCAACCTCCTGAGTAGCTAGGATTACAGGCATGAGCCACCAGCACCCGGCTCATATTTGCATTTATATGCATTTTATGTCACTATGTAGACAAAGAATGAAAGAAATCTGAACCAAATGTTGTGACAGCTTTTCAGAATAATTGAGGTAGCAATAAATATGCCCCCTTTTTCCATTTTGTTACATTAATGACTCATGAGCTATTGGACTCTTAAATTAACATCCTCTTTCCTCTTTGTAGGTGTATTTAGTATCAGGAAATGTTCATAAAGAAATATAGAAAGACATATTTTTAGAAAGCAAAGGAGATCAGGTATAAAAGAACAGCATAGAAGCAGATACATTTATCACCCAGAGATTAAGAACTAGCATAGGAAATTTTGAATGCTAAAGGCAATGAGGCATATGCTTAGTTGATAACTCGTTCTTCAATAACCAAAAATGGTTCCCTAGAACTGTTTTTGCTATACCTTAGTTACTATCATTTTTTCATTCCATCTGGAGTTATTCTTTCACTTTTGTCACAACTGATAATTAGCCTCTGCTTTATTGGTGCGATGACTGTCCAAAACAGTTTCCCAATCTCACTTAGACTATCCTTCTCATTGTGATTAACAGTGACCCTACTCAAAAGCTTGGAATCTTTGAATTTCCAGAATTAATCTTCACCTGACATCTAAGCACATTCCTGGCATTAATTGCTGTGACCTAATGAACAAAACATTTTTTCAACACAGTATCCTAACATAGGTAAAGTACATGAATTAGGGACTATTGTCAGGTATCAGTATGGAAAGAGCAATTATATATTCCAGGTATGGGTTCTGTATTTTGCATTTACTAACTAAATGTTCATTGTTGTTGTTGTTGCTGTTGTTGTTTTGGCAGTCCTGGGGCTGAAACTCAGCACTTGGGAATTATTCCTCAGCTTTTTTTTTTCCTCAAGGCTAACCCTCCACCAGTTGAGGCACAGGACCACTTCCAGTGTTTCCTTTTCAATTTTGGGTGCTGAGGAATTGAACCCAGGGTTTCATGCATGCTAGGCAATCACCATATTATGAAGCCACATTCCCAGAACCCTAAATGACTTTCTTAAGATGACATTATATTTTCATTCTGTAAGTATGTGTCATAATTTTAGCCAGAAATTTTTTTCTAGAAAAGAGCATTGAACACAGTACTCAGTCCAGTAAGGCTAGATGGACAATGGATAACTTTCACAGTGTAGCCAGGATACAGAAGGACTTACCTCATGGAGCTGGTACAACAGACTGAGCGAGACAGCTTCTGACCCAAAGCCTACCTCCAGAATGAGAGGGCCATCTTGGTTCCAACCACATGGGGATGCTGGGCCACCTCCTCTAGCACCCATTGAATCAGTTCCTGAGAGAGAAAGAGGAAGAAAGACGGTCAGAATTACACTTAAGCCAGGTGACGGTGGTTCAGGCCTATAATACTAAGTACAATGGAGGCTGAGATATGAAGATGATGGTTTATAGCCAGCCCAGGCATGAACAACTGTGAGACTCTTATCTCCAAAGAACCACCAGAAAACTGGAAGTGGTGCTGTGACTAAAGTGGTAGAGTGCTAGCTTTTAGCTGAGTAGCTCGGGGAGCTGCCCCAGGCCCAAAGTTGAAGCCCCATGACTGAAAAGAAGTCGACTTCCCACCACAAGAAGTGGACTGAATAGCACCCATTGTCCTAGGGAGCATAGCAGAGAACTCAGGCTGAGCTTCCTGTCAGCTGGGCGTCATTAGTAGGTCACCCGGCATCTCTGTGCCTCAGTTTCCCCAGCTTCAAAACTGAACAAAGTGAAGAATCCTGTTACTCATGGAGATAGGCAATAATCCCATACCTGTTGCACCATTAATTACACACACCATCTGAGATCTTTCCGGGTATCTTCCTTTCATATACTCACAGAATTGCCAAGAACAGTATCAGATGGACCCTCCCTCTGTGCCTGTCCCTGCTGCAGAGATCCCTCTGTATTCATCCTTTGTTTCCTTACAACTGTCCCATGAGTAGATTAAAGTACAATGGTTGAGGCCCAACCCAGAGCTTCACCTCTGGTCAAGAATCGGCTGCCGTGGACTGAGTTTGGGACAATCCATCTAAACCAATGACTGAGCATGGTGCTACATATCTACCATCCAAACTACAGAAGACCGGGCCTGGTGGCTCATGCCTGTCACCGATAAGAAGACCATGATCCAGCCCAGGCTGAGCATATATTAATTCTCCATCTAGAAATGCCCAAGACAAAAAAGCTTGACTTGCATGGTAGAAGATCTGACTGGCAAGCCTAAGGCCTTGAGTTCAAACCCTAATATAGCAAAAAGAACCAGAGTTCCAGTGCCAGAGGCTCATACCTATAATCCTAGGTACTCAGGAGGCTGAGATCTGAAGATCACAGCTCAAGATTTAAAATAGGGTTGGCCTCGCCCATCAGGCGTCATGATGAGAAGACCCAGAGTCTGACCTATGCTGTTGCGCTCCATACTAGCATAACTCATATCCTCACTAAGTGTTGGCCTTGCTCTCTGTCCCCCTAGGAAGCTATCCCCTGCAGGCCGCACCCCCAGGTCCTCCCAAGCTCCCACTGCCACCATCCAGGCCCAAGGGAGTACACAGCTCCATTGCACACAGATCCCTTGTTCTTGTAATTTTACAGTGCTGTGTCCCCTTCAAGCCTCTCACCCTTCCAGGCCCCCAGACCTCAGCTGTGAAGCCCATACATAGATAGCAGGTAGCAGGTAGAAGTTACCAAAGCATTCAGCCTCCTTGTTACAACCCACTTCTACACACACACACACACGCACACACACACACACACACACACACACACACACACACACACACACACACACACACACACACATCCAGACCGGTGACAGATGACTCATCCATGCAGCACCTGCAATTTGCCAACTGATCACTCACCTGACCACAGTCAGGCTGTACAAAGAAAAAGATGATCTGTCTCTCTGTCTGTCTCTCTCTGTCTGTCTTCAGGTGAAAGATTGGCCGAACACGGAAGACAAGGGCTCACACAGCTAGGGTTTCTATCTTCTGCATCCAACACCTCCCATCCCCAGAAAAAAAGGAAAAGACCCCAGAAGGCAGGTGTAGACATGCTGCTCCACACCTCTGACTAAAGCCACTGGGTTCCCACCAGGGGGAGGAAGGGTGCCAATGTGTGGCTGTGTGGCTCCCACTGCTCCAGGCCAGGGGATCTGTGGCGCCCACTCCTCACCCCATCCTGCATCTCCCCGTTTCCTGGGACATTAGCCGCTGGGGATGGAGGTGGGATCCTCGGGTCAACACCCACCCCCACCCCTGGGGCACATTTGTGCCAGGGCCTGGGCCAGACTGTGGGGCACAGGGGAGGCAGGGTCCAGGTTGGAGGGGAGGGGATATGGGGTCGCAGGGTGCGGGGCTGTGTGGCAGCCACTCACATGTGTTGCTGGCAGAAGCTATTGGCAGCTGCTCCAGGTGGGGCAAGCAGCAATGGCAGAGGCATGACAGACACTCAAGCCCTGAGCAGAGGACAGGGGAGCCAGGATCAGGTCAGGGCCCCAAGCTGGTTCGTGGCACACCATTGTACCATTGCCTGAGGAAACCGTGGGTCTGAGCCCTCAGCACCAGGTTTGAAATGCTGCTCCATGTGAAGGGGGGGAGAGGGCCGGGGCTCAGGCAGGTACATGGTGGACCTGAGGAAGGCCTCTCCTCCTAGGCCTCGAGTCTCTTGCTCACCACTCAGCCACCTCTACCTTCCTCAACTGCTGGTAGTGGTGTCAACAAACAGAAGGAATCATGGTGCTACTGGGCAGCATGGAATGTGGGCGTGGCAACCATTCTTGTATCCCATTGGTCAAAAAGAACCATGAAACAATTGAGGTGTGGCTAGAATCTTGTGATGCAGGCAGAATGGGTGGAGTCAAAAGGATTGCAGCTCCTTTCCCAGGGAATTCTATCCAATCCAGTTGGGGACAAGAGGGTGACCTGCTTTAGCTGGATGGCTGCCCAGATTGTTGTGTATGTCTGATGTTCCCAGACCTTGAACTCAGGATCTGGGCACAATCTGTGAGTTGCTTTTGATCAAGGATAGCTCCCTACCACTGGAGCCACACAGCTTTACTTCTGGCTTTGTTGGCACAAGTTGGAGAGGAGTCTCAAGGACTTTCCTGGCTAGGGTGACTTTGACCATGATACTCCTTTCACAGCCTTTTAAGTTTTAAGGAGGACTGCTGAGAGCCACTGATGCCGGGCTAATCATTGGTTTTGCTGATGTTCGTGGACAGACCTGTGAGTTCCCTATCCTCAGGTTTAAGTGGTAGGAGCTGGAGCCCACAGTTTGAATCCTGGTCCTGCCACCAACAAATGGCAGGAGATCCTATGAAACTCATTCTTATTCATAGGATTGCCAAAGGAATATGATGTATGTCATGATTTAATGGGCAGTACGTGAATTATTCGAGGATAAAATTATGCACAATTACATTATAGGACACTCGATATTAATTATTTTATGAAGCATTTAAACAATCACATTCATTGAATGGAGGCCAAATGAAATACCTACTAATTGGGCATCACATAGCATGTAGATGACACTTTCTTTTCTGCAGGACTGGGATTTGAACTCATAGTCTAGGTAACCCTGCTGTTGCACTGTATGGGAAGGGGAAGCTTGCCTCCTTGTATTCAAGAAATTCAAGTCTGTTCCTTAGGCTTGAAATCGATGCCCACCACTAGAAAACCTCCTATTTGTGTACATTTTAAATATATGATATATAATTATATACATATGTTGATTCCATATTTCATTCAGTGTAGTTATTTATTTTATTTTTTGTTTTATTCATGTATTGACTACTCATTTTATTGACTATTATGACACATAGAACAGTGATTACATTTATTACATAGGATATAGGTTTGCATATGTATTGCACGTCCTTCCTGACACCCAGGACTTTCACAGAAAAGGAAAACATGTGTCACCATCAGCTTCTTACTACACGATTCATTTTTTGGGAGTGCTGGCATCTGAACTCACAGCCTACAAGGCTCAATTCATGAATGGGTGAGTGTCAGCCTGCCATCCTGTGGCAAATTGAGCTGACAGGCAGTTCCGAGTACCTGAGATCAAGCCCCAGGGGTTGACAAAATAAGAACAGATTGACATGCAGATGGTAGTATACTAATAAATATATACCTTTATAGATTGCCAGAGATGTCTATACATTATTCAGTTATATAGACTACATTCTTACCAATTCTTGGATATTTATAATGCCTCCATGTAATTAATGTTATTGTTTTCATTCCTAACCAACTATTAAATAAATCAATCAATATCCTGAAATTGTTGCATTCCTGTAAGTAATAGTATTCTTTTAATGCTTCATAAATATTAAATAAAATCAGTCTCCTGTAATGATGCTGTCTAATTTTATAGGAACATCATTCACCATCAACTCATTCAACAGTGACATTGATAATATTACCTTGTTATTCCCATGGATGGGAATGAGTCTCTTAGTATCTCCTGCCATTGATTGTTGTCAGGACTAGGATTCGAAATCAGGGCCTACATTGCCATGTGGACCTATGACTCCCTCAAGGTGAAGTACCCTTTGCAACAGTGTCATTCATACCCAGGAGGGTCACCGTGCAAAGGAAGAAAACATAAAAAGGCCATCTCGCTGCATTTTTTCTGTATATTTTTGCCACACAAGACCTGGGGATCTAGGATCCCAGGATCTACTGTGGGTCCAGTGGCTGTACCCCAGCATAAGGTGATCGAAGTTGAGGCAGAGTTACCACAACCTGAGTTCAAGCCCCCTGCTGAGCAAAAAATAATTAAAAGAGATTAGCGCCCTGGCTTGCAATTCACCCCTGTTATTCTGCCAGGCTTTGGATTTGAACTCAGAGTCTGGGTAAACCTGCAGCACTGTGGAAGAAGGGGAAGCTCACTGTACTTGAAGATAAGAAAGTCAGGCCTGTAGTGTAACCCAAAATTCAAGTCCCGGACTTGGAAAATAATATTTATATACATTGTAAATACAGGATTTGTACTTACCTATGGATGTTCAGTCCATACACGTTTGATGTGTTTTTTCCTTGTACTTTTTGTTTTATTCATTTATTTACCATTGATTTTATTATGATGACACCCATTCCCTTTATTACATTGATGATATCCTATCACATGGACTCTAAATGTGTAGACGTGTTCTCCATCATGCCTGACACCCAGGACTTTCAGAGAATAAGAACAAACTTTCACACTTGGCTTCTTACTGCATGATCCAATTGTTGGTAGTGCTGGGATCTGAACTCAGGGCCTAGCAGGACCAATTGGTGAATAGTTCAAGGTTACCACACCAGCCTGTGAGCAACAAAGGAGTTAGGCCATTCCCAGGATCTGATATTGATCCTCAGGGTGAGCCATGATAGTCATAAATTAATAATTTAAACATAGGATCTATATTTACATATGTGTGTGGACAGCATCTTGCCTTTGGAGTACTTTTTCTCTTTATTTTCTGTCTTATGTAAGTATTGTGTAATTTACTAAGTAAGGTAACAGATATAACAGTGCTTACATGGAAGACAACTTATTGCCCTGGCTATAGGGTTTTCTATGCATTCTCCATCCAAGCTGAGACTCAGGACTTTCACAGGACAGGAAAACAGGTGAATCAACTGGCTTCTCACATCAGGATTCATCCTTTGACAGTGTTGGGATTTGAACTCAGAGCCTATCAGGCCCAATTGGGAAAGGATCAAGGTGAGGAAACCAGCCTGTGAGCAACGAAGGAGATAGGCCATTCCCAGGACCTGACATCGAGTCTCAGGGAGGTCGAGATAGTCATAAATTCATAATTTAAACATAGGATCTATATTTACATACATGTGTGGACAGCATCTTACATTCGGTTCACTTCTCCTTAATTTGTGTCTAATTCATGGAGTTATTGTTTTTTACTGAGTATGGTGACAGTTATAACTGTGCTGACATGGATGACAACCTGTTCCCATAGTTATAGGGTTGCCTATGCATTCTTCATCCTAGTGGAAGCCCGGGAATTTCATGTTCAACGACTGGCTTCTGACAACAGAAGGAATCTTTTGTCAGTGCTGGGATTTGAACTGAGGTCTGGGTAGCTCTGTTGCACGTTGGGGGAAGGGAAATCTCAACATCCTTGAAGACTGGAATGTCAGGCCTGGTCCAGGGCCTGATTTGAAGCCCCAGCACTGGACAAAATAACAAGCCTGCCTTTTTAAAATATAAGATCTCTCATTACCTACAAGTGTGGTATGCATCTTGCATTCAGTGTAGTTATTCTTTTTATTTTGTGACTTATTTATGGATGTATTGTGTATTTTATTGAGTATGGTGATAGATATAACTATGCTGACATGAATAACAACCTATTCGAATGGCTTTAGAGTTGCCTATATAGAATTCTCCATCCTCGCTGAGACCCAGGACTTTCACAGGACAGGAAAACAGGTGGATTGATTGGCTTCTCAAATCAAGGTGAATCTTTTGGCAGTGCTGGGATTTGAACTCAAGGCCTAGCAGGCCCAATTGGTGAATGGGTCATGGTGAACACACCAGCCTGTGAGCCACTAAGGAGCTAGGCCATCCCAAGGACCTGAGATGGAGCCCTGGTGGGGCCCAATATAGTCATAAATTCATCATTTAAACAGAGGATCTATATTTCCATACATGGATGGGCAGCATCTTGCATTCAGTGTGGTCATTCTCTTTATTTTGTGTCTTATTCATTGATGTATTGTGTATTTTTTTGAGTATAGGATGACAGATATAACTGTGGTGACCTGGATGAAAACCTATTCCCATGAGTATAGAGTTGCCTATGCATTTTCCATCCCAGCTGAGACCCAGGACTTGCACAGCACAGGAAAACTTGTGCAATGACTGGTTTCTCACATCAGGGTGAATTTTGTCAGTGCTGGGATTTGAACTTTGGGCCTAGGAGGCCCAACTTCCCAATGGGTCCACGTGATCACACCAGACTGCGAGCCACTAAGGAGCTGGGCGTTTCCCAGAAACAGAGATCGAGCACCAGGGAGGCCACAATTGTCCTGAATGCATCATTTAAACATGGGATGGATATTCAATTCCGTCTGTGGACTGCATTGTGCATTTAGTGTAGTTATTCTATTTTGTATGCTATTCATGGATGTATTGTGTATTTTCTTCAGTATATGATGACAGGTATAACTGGGCTCACATGATAACAACCTATTCCCATGGCCACAGGGTGGCCCATGCATTCTTCATCCTAGCTGAGACCCAGGACTTGCACAGGAAAGGAAAACAGGTGCAACAATTGCCTTCTGACATCAGGATGAATCTTTTGACAATGCTGGGATCCGAACTTGGGGACCAGCAGTCCCAATTGATGAATGGGTCCATGTGAGCACACCAGCCTGTGAGCCACTAAGGAGTAAGGCCGTTCCCAGGACCTGAGATGGACCCCCAGGTGGGGGTGTGGGGGGACGGCACACAGCAGTCATCCATTCATAAGTTGACGGTAGTATGCAAATAAGTACACATTTGTATAGAGTAGGAGAGACGATAACCTGTGATGGAATCCAATCTACCATGTGTCTACTGATTTTTGGATCTTTCCAGATGCCTTCATTTCATGACTGTGATGATTATTGTCACACTTAATCAACACTGCTTTACAACTAAGTGATACCCTATGAGTCTTGCCTATCATTTCCTAGTCACATCATGCATGAACTACTCATTTGATCAGATCGATTGCATTCTATGACTTTTCCTGGTCCAGAAACCAGTATCTCAGGATTTCCCGCTATTGCTTTCTCATGGGGGTGGGCTGAATTCAAGCCTCAGGCATGGAAAACATACTCCTTATATACATTTTAAAGATAGGATTTAAACTTTCATACAGATGTTCAGTAGATACCGTGTTTTGTGTGGTAGAATTTATACTTCCATACAGATGTTCAGTCCATATCACGTTTAGTGTGGTTATTCATTTTATTTCTTTTTTCATTCATTTATTTAGCATTTATTTTATTGATTTTGATGACACCTAAACCATTTATTATATTGTTTACATCATATCACATACCATCTAGATTTGTAGATATGTTCTCCATCATTCCTGACACCCTGGACTCTCCCAGAGAAGAAAAACATGTGTCACACTCGGCTTCTTACTCAAAGATTAAATTTTTGGCAGTGCTCGGATCTGAACTCAGGGCCTAGCAGACCCAATTCATGATTGGGTGAGTGTGAGCTCAGAAGCCTCTAGCCAATGAGGCTGTCAGGTGGTTCCCAGGCACTGAGATCAAGCCCCAAGTTTGGCCAAACAGCAATATATGGATAGGCAGAGGGTGGTATACAAATAAATATATATATTGTTAAAGAGTTCCAGACCTGTCTATTTATGACTGAATGACATCTACTATGTTCCTACCAACTCTTAGGTATTTATTATATCTCCATTGAAACAATCTTATTCTTTTCATGCTTAATAAACTATTAATTAAGGTCAATCATCATCCTAGGATTATTGCATCCAATTTTAGATTAGACAAATGCATGAACTACTTTTTCAGTCTGTATTCTTATGCAAAGGAACGAGTCTCTTGTGATCGCCTGCCATTGGTAAGTGTAAGGATTAGGATTTGAACCCAGGGCCTATATTGACATGTTGGCTTATGGCTTCCCTGATAGTCTGCCATCCATCAGCAATGGCAGGACAGGTCCAATATGAAACCATGCCATTCAGACCCAGGATGGTCACCATGCAAAGAAAAATTTGTAAAACCCTGAGCCCTCTACAGCTCCCCACTTTTTGTGCTATTCTGCTTGTTTTTTCTTCTTGAAAGCCCTATGGGCCTAGGGTCCCAGGATCAGCTTTGGGTCCCGAGGCTGCATCCCAACCTAGGGAGAGTGAAGCTGAGTCAGAGTTGCCATGACCTGAGTTCAAGTCCCGTGGTTGGCAAAATTAATTAACTAATTAATTCATTAATTAACTATCTAAATTGAAATAATAAAGCTCCTTGGTTTGGAATTTCTGCCAGTTTTCTTTCCTAGCCTGGGATTTGAACTCAGAGTCTTGATGAATCCGTAGCAATGTGACAGAAGGTGCAGAGTTGCCATTACTTGAGTTCAAACCCCATGCCAATCCAAAAATAAATAATTAAGTCACTGACCTCAGCAGGGAAGTTAGTTGTGAAGATGGGAGGGAAGGGATGGTAAGGGAAACACAAATGAGAAGGCAACAATGCTCAATAGGAAATGTACTCATTACTTTGCTCATGTAACTGTGACCACTCTGTACAACATTTTTAAAATAAAAAATGTACAAAAAATTATGTAGTGCTCAAGAAGCACTTTTGGGATAAGGGATGGATGTCTGAATAGCTGTACAAAATTCTACAATGATTTTTTTCAGTGTTCAGTATGGAACTGAATAAACATAACTGTTTCTGTTACAAATATTAAGTCACTGTCTTGGAACTGGGGCCAGTATTTCTGCCATTGCTGGGATTTGAGCTCACTCTCCAAGTAACTCTTTTGCACCTTGTGTGAAGGCAAAGCTCCCTGTTCTTGAGGAAAAGATTTTCAAGCTAGAGTTCCCAGTGCCTGAATTAAGGCCTGCAATAGAAAAAAATTTGTATACATGTGTAATACAAGATATATAGGAACATATGTATGTTTATTTTATATTATGACTATTATTATTGATTTTGTGTTTAATTTTTATTTTATTCATTTTATTGTTTATTGAATTTAGTATTATTATACACATAATATTTCTTGTTGTGCACATATATTATAAAATTATACACAATAATTCAGTACATTGACTTATTTTCATTAATACTTTATTAAGTGTTGAAACATGATACATAATTAAGTGGAGGCATTTGTCAAGTCATCACATGGTTAGAGTCTGCCTAGTATGAGCTTTGTCTATAGGGATTTGTTAAAATGATTTATACTCAGAAGCCTTTTCTTATGGATAGGCAAGTTGAGGGATAAAATCTTAAGTTTGGGGCTGGGAATATGGCTCAGTGGTAGAGAGCTTGCTCAGCATGCATGAATGCCAGGGTTTGAATCCTCAGTGCCACATACTCAGAAAAAGCCAGAAGCTGTGGTGTGGCTCAAGTGGTAGATTGCTAGCCTTGAGAAAAAGAAGTTCAAAGACAGTACCCAGGCCCTAATTTCAAGCCCCAAGTCTGGCAAAAACAATACACCAGTTTCCAGTGGCTCTGGAAACCTACTTTCTCAGGAGGTGAGATCTGAAGATCGCAGTTTGAAGACAGCCTAGGGAAGGAAAGCCTGTTAGACACTTACCTCCAATGAACCATCAAAAAACCCCATGTGGCACTGTGCTTCAACTGGTAGAGTGTTTGCCTTGAACTGAAGGGCTCAGGGACAGCGCCCAGGCTTCAGTTTGAGACACACAACTGGAAAAAGAGTGAGGGATAATCAAAGTAATTTTCCTATTTGTTATTTATGAGAATATTTTTTGGAAAATGAATGCTTATGTACACCAGAATTGGAGTCAGACCTCAAGGTTCAAGTGTAGCACATCCATAAGCCCAGCCTCTCAGATTCAAGCATTCTAAACGTGTCCTACAGGGTTCTGAAAGGCACATTGTTGAAAGGCTTAATATGCTCCCCAAGCCCTTTGTGATAAGCAGTTGACTTGTATTGTCAATGTCATTACAGTTCTGACCCTAGCAGAGAACCAATAGCTCATGCCCATCATCCTAGCTCAGGAGCCTGAGGTCTCTATCACAGGGTTAAACCAGCCAAGGCAGGGAAGTCTAGGACATTCTGACTTCCTGTTCTGAAAGGCCAGATGCTCAAGAAATTCCTGTGTTTCCCTTGGTGATGAGAAGTTACTTGCACTCTAAATGTTCTTGGAGTTCTTGAGCTACAGAAGAAGGAAAGAAATATTATTGATCCATCCGGGGTTCAAATGAAGTTCTCACGACCCAAGCCCTAGCTCTGTTAGCAGGAAGAACTCCAGTGTAACACTGTATTTGGAGGACAGAAAACAGTTTCAAAAGCCAGGCTAGGTGCCGAGAACTAAGCCTGCAGGATTAGGAGGCAGAATGTACACACTCAACAGGGATGTGAGCTGCAAAACCACTTGATTCATTCCAGGCACAGCCAACAATGGGGGAAACCTGAAACATTTGTTAGAGTTACAGCAGGGTCAGGCTTTTCTCAGTCTCTTCAAACGATGACTAATTAACCTTCCTCCCTCAGGTGAAGGGTGCCTCCGGTTATCTTTAGGTTACCAATAGAGAGCCAGTATAGTGGGGGAGAGGGGAGGAACAGAGTAGAAAAACCCTGCTCTCTGGGTTTAGGGAGTGGGTTTTTGACTCTCCATTTGTCAGGTTTAAAGGTCCTTCTATCTCTGCCAGTCCATTCTCCTTACTTCATTCTCCACATCATTAATGCAAATCCCCAGTCCAAGGAGGGACAGGGCCATTTCTCTTCTGTCTCCAAGCACCTGAGTTAGAACCTGGCTCTGCCCTCTTGACTCTGGGGCTCTTGGCTGCCTGAGAAGTGGGAGAGAGACAGTCATCCTGCTCTGCGTTTGTGTGAAGGCGATGCTGGTGTCCTGGCACACTGCAGAAATCCTCATGACTGGGAAGTGTTCCCCTCTTTCCTTCTGACATCAAAAACAGATTCATTTATCAACTTTCTTCTTTCCTTTCTTTCTTTCTTTCTTTCTTTCTTTCTTTCTTTCTTTCTTTCTTTCTTTCTTTCTTTCTTTCTTTCTTTCTTTCTTTTTTTTTTTCTTTCTTTCTATCTCTCTTTCTTTCTTTCTTTCTATCTCTCTCTGTTTCTCTTTCTTTCTTTCTCTCTTTCTCTCTTTCTTTCTTTCTTTCTTTCTTTCTTTCTTTCTTTCTTTCTTTCTTTCTTTCTTTCTTTCTTTCTTTCTTTCTTTCTTTCTTTCTTTCCTTCTTTTCTTCCTACCTTTCTACCTAGGTAGCTATCTCTTGCCAGTAGTTTGGTTGAACTCAAGGCATGGGCACTGTCTCTAGCATTCTGCTACTTGAGCCACAGCACATATTCTGGCTTTGTCTGTGTACGGGTGCCTGAGGAATCGAACCCAGGACTTCTTGCATGCTAAGCAAGCACTCTCTCATTAAGCCATATTCCCACCCCCTTCATTTTTTTCTTAATAGTAGTTTTTACATAAGTATGCTGCCATTTTATGTTCTCAAGTTTAATTTTCTGAATAACAGTTACTTCTAAGAAACATGATCTTCTCTTACCCTGCCTGATTTGAGATTGTTCCTGCATTGTCCTCATAATAAAATGTAAAGAAAGGCTGCTGAGAGCTTCACTGTGCATCATATAAAGACACAGGCCTAGAACCCTAGAAGAGAAAAGCAATGGGCCTGAAATGAAGAGAATGATGCAGTATGCACAACTAGCATATCTGAAAAATAAACCAGTAAATAAAAGCAGAGTTTGCACTATGGGAGGTAATATACATACACACATAAGTAGGTAGGGCACTGATACATAAATTGGCCTTCTCTTTTTGAATTTTTTTGTTGCCATCCAAGGGCTTAAACTAGGGCCCAATGTGTTCCTGAGCTGCTTTGCTCAAGGCTGAGGCTCTACCACCACCACAGCTCCACTTCCTGCCAGCTAGTAGTTAATTGGACATAAGCAATTCCGAGGCTTTCCTGCCTGGTCTGGATTGTATCTGTTGCTCAGTTTTGTCTCTCAAAGCTGGAGCTCTACCCTCTGGGCCACTGCTCCACTTCTGGTTCTCTGGTGGTTTATTGGAGAAAATAGTCTCAGAGACTCTCCTGCTCGGCTGGCTTGAATGGCGTTCTCCTGAGGAGGCTTCAAGTGGTTTCCTCAGAGATTCACCGAGGAGCCGTTCCACACAAACCCTTAGTGTATATCTTGAGGAGTACTAGAGAAAAATGGAAACATTGTTATACTCCAGTCTCAGGACCCCCACCAAAAAGACCACCAAGAGTCAGACTTTACAGCTGTTTTAAGGTTTTATTTAAACGGGCTGCAGCTCGGGCCTTGTCCTACACTCCGACACAGCAGCACCTAGGAGGAGAGCCCCAAAGTAAAGATTTGCAGGGTTTATAAAGGCACACCACCAACCAGGTGTTTGGATTACCACCACGTGTTGCTCTGCTAGAAACAAGCAACAAGTGTTCACTACCTCAAAACTTTAAATCTTCATTCCCCCCTTGACTTATGTTCCTGAGACACAATCTTGTGGCTCCAGCCTCAAACTAAACTCCAACAGCTCTTGATCTTGAACGGGTATGGTCCCTAACTGACCTTAGCCATTCTATTAAACAACAGTACCAATAACAATCAGTTCACTTTTGTTTTCTTGAGTTGTATGCAGAGTGGTTGTGTAGGATGCTTGGAGACTTCCCATGTTTCCCCACGGTTGTCCAGGGCAAAGGGATCAGCCAGTCTGGCATGGGAGCAGTGGATCCAAGCAGAAAAGCCATCCACTTTAAGGGCAGTAGGTGTAGCCAGTAGCACCATGTAAGGTCCCTTCCACCGTGGTTCCAGAGATCTAAGGTTGTGCCTTCGAACAAACACCCAGTCCGCTGGTTTAAACAAATGGGGGGGGGGTGGGAATAGAAGCAGAATCATATAATGCTCTAAGCTGGGGCCACATCCTCTTATGCACCAGCTGTAAATAGTCAAGCTTACACAGAAATTCAATATCATCCAAATCAACAAGCAATTCAATCTGAAGGATAGGGATAATGGGTGGAGGGTGTCCATACATTATTTCCAAAGGAGTAAAGCCAAGATGATAGGGTGAATTTCCTACTCTAAACAGGGCAAAAGGAAGCAGCAATACCCAGTCTGCACCAGTCTCCAAGGCCAATTTAGTTAAAGTCTCTTTTAGAGTTGGATTCCTTCTTTCTACCTGCCCTGAACTCTGGGGTCTATAAGCACAGTGCAATTCCCAATACGTCCCCAGTGCCACGGCTATTCCCTGACTTACTTTTGAGACGAAGGCTGGTCCATTGTCCTACCCGATGGTGGACGGGAAGCCATACCAAGGTAGGATTTCTTCCAGGATCTTCTTAGATATGACGTTTGCAGTCTCATGCTTTGTTGGGTAGGCTTTAACCTATCCTGAAAAGTTGTATACAAAAACTAGCAAATATTTATATCCAAATTTTCCAGTTTTAATTTCTGTGAAGTCTACTTCCCAATACACACGTGGCCTATCTCCATGGAGGCGAGCTCCTTTTGTAACCAGTTGATTAGGGGCATTGGTGAGCTGACAGGCTTTAAAATTTTTAACAATGTCCTCAATGAGTTGATTTCCTTGCCTGATTTTTACTTCCGAGTGTCGGACCAGGTCCTGCATTCTTCGGGTTCCGATGGGAGAGACCCAATGGATTCTCATAAGATTTGTCTTGAACAATTTTTATGGCAACATAAGTTTCCCCTCACCAGTTTGCCTCCAGTCTTTATTTCTCTCTCTGTTTGGGGGCTTATAGACCATGGAAATTTTCTTTATCCACTCCAAGTCTTCTTGGGAGTACTGAGGCTCAGGAGACAAAGATTGCGGCCCTGCATCTACTTCTGCTTTGGGCTGGAGGTCCACATCCTTAGCTGACTGATCGGCGAAATTATTTCCTTTGGTTATTGAATTAGTTACCTTTTGATGGCCAGGATAATGCATAATGGCAATATTTGCTGGTTCCCATAAGGCCCGGATGACGCTTAAAATTTCTTGTTCATTTTTAATAGCCTTTCCCACAGCTGTCAACAGCCCCCTCTCTTGGTAAATGGCTCCATGGACATGCACAGTGGCAAAAGCATACCGACTGTCCGTGTAAATGTTTAGTCTCTTCCCTTTTCCCATCTGTAGGGCTTTTGTTAGTGTTACTATTTCTTCTCTTTGTGCAGAAGTTCCCTGGGGGAGTGCTTCTGCCCACACTATCTCAGTGTCCATGGTGACTGCTGCACCGGCATACCTTTTTCCATCTCAAATGAAACGGCTGCCATCTGTGAATCAGGTATGCTCGGCATGCGATAGTGGCGAGTCCAACAAGTCTGGCCTCTTTTCTTTGGCCTTGTTGCTCTTTTCACACTCAATTTCACGTTCTCTGTCTTTCCTTTCCTGTCTTTGCTACTCTGTCTCTCTCTTATTGTAAACCTTTTCCACCACAGCTACTACATCCCTAATAAACTTTTCACCAAGTCTGTCTAGAGCTTGCAACTTTCACTTTATGTCTGGTGCTGCTTTCTTTATATAGGCAAACATAATCATCTGAGCCGACTCCTGGGTCTCAAGTTCATACAGGTATATTGACTAAAAGCTTCCATGAACTGCTCAAGATATGCTGCCGGACTTTCAGTTCCTCCCTGTCTAACATCATAAACTTTGGCCATATTAGTAGGTTGGCAAGCCGCTGCCTTGGACTTGCTAACAGAGCTTGGCGATAGTAGAGGAGTCTCTCCCTACTTTCAAATGTATTGTAGTCCCATGTTGGTCGGATCTCAGGAAAATAGGCAGTGATCAGGGCAGGATCCATGATAGGTGCTCCTGTGGGACCAGTGATACGTTTCTGGGCTGCCTCTTGGATACAGTCTCTCTCTTCAGTGGTAAAAAGGACCTGTAAAAGCTAACTAAAATCATCCCAAGTTGGCTGATGAGTAAAGAGAATAATTTCAAGCAAACGAATTAAATCCTGGGGTTTCTCAGAAAAGGGCGCATTTTGGGTGTGCCAATTGTATAGATCACTGGTAGAAAATTGCCAATATTGCAGTTGCTGTTGACCATCCGCATCCACAGGACCTATGGCATGTTAGGGAAAAACAGCTGCATTAGAAGGGGGGTTGATCCCACTGCATCGTCGAGTGACTGGCCCCTCAGAAACTTTAAGGGCAGGTGCTGAGTGTTCTATAGCTCCCTCCTCCTCTTGATCCTTCTCAGGTTCTGAAAAGGAACCTAGAAAAGAGAGTATGGGGGACGAAACGTTTCTTCTTCCAATTTATCTCCCTGAAAAACTGGGAGGTACCTTTTCTTTCCCTCTGCCTCAGGGGGCTAGATGGAGTGGTGCCTATCGTTTCCAGTCCCATCAGACATACAGTCCAAAAAACAATAAACAATACAAACAAAACACACACAGTCTTGACAGTTACAAAAAAAAAGCTTACAAAGTGGAGATCTCCCAAATTGGTCCACTGACTACAGTCACGGTGGGGTTCCACACCCATGCCACACAGCAGAAAGAGCAGAGCCACAGTGGGCGAGTTGGGCCTCTGTTAGGAGGCCCTCTTGGTCAGTTCTGGCCCAACACTGAACCGACCCCCACCCCACAATTCACATGGCGGTGTTCCAAGGACTGCCCCCCCCACCCCACACAGTGGGATTCCAAGGACCCCCGCCCCACAAGAGGATCTTGGACATCTCCCAGTTCCTCCAGGGTTGTGGTGCAAGCACATCTGCTTCAACAATCCTTTACGAATCGGAGTGGCCATCCTCACAAAGGAAAACGAAAGTAAAACAGACAAATGACAGGACAAGACAAATTAACAAAGACAGCTCTGTTTTACCTTTGGAGTCTGAGATCTCGGGGGTCTTTCGGGGGATCCTGGACAAGCCCTCACTAATATGTTATACCCAGGTCGCAGGATCCACACCAAGAAGACAATCGAGAGTCAGACTTTACAGCTGTTTTAGGTTTTATTTAAATGGGCTGCAGCTCGGGTCTCATCCTACACTCCAACACAGCGGAGCCTAGGAGGAGAACCCAGAGCTAAAGTTTTGCAGGGTTTATAAAGGCACACAACCAACCAGGTGTTTGGATTACCACCACGTGTTGCTCTGCTAGAAACAAGCAACAAGTGGTCACTGCCTCAAAACTTTAACCCTTGACATGAAGATGCTACTAGTTTGTTCTAGACACTTAACGTTGGAGACACAAAACACTCATAATTATTAGATCATTTTATAGGCAAAAGGAGCAATGCAGACTGTATGAGGATCACTCCAGCTTTCGGTCCTCATATCCTGAGACAGTAAATTCACAGCAGCTCAATGCTAAGTGACAGAACTGGCATGTACTGTGGATATTTGCTCCCAAATCCTGTGACACGCATTTCTCACTGTTGGCCTCAAACCTGTGACCAGAGGGGAAGATGAGGAGAGAAAATCCTTCTCAGGGAAAGCAGCTATAAAGAACATTGGGTAGTTTACTTATAAATTAAAACCTCGGGAATGACCCTGTTAAAAAGTCAGATTGTCCAGATTAAAAAATGAAGAAAAGAAGAAATAAGGTGCCAGTGGCTGCTGTCTGTAATTGCAGGACCTCAGGAGGCTGAGATGTAGAGAAACTTAGTTTGAATCCAGCCAGTGTAGGAAAGTCCATGACACAGTTATTTCTAAGAGATCACAGAAATACCCAGAAGTGGTGCTGTGACTCAAGCTTAATGCAGTACCCTTGAGCAAAAGGAGCCCAGGGACCATGCATAGGCTCGTATTTCCACCCCAGGACCTGCCCCCTCAAAAAGAACCTGTACTTCCATGTCTTTGTCTATGTATTGTCTTCTTATAGGTGAAATTCCCGAGTAGCTATACTGAATGGCACCAACCTAGGAAATTTGTATTCAGTACAATGAGTTCATAACAGAGAGACTTCTTTCAAGATAGTGCATGTTCTGGGGCTCCCCTCACTGTTCACAGTGTAACCTGAGGGTTTCTCTGCATCTCAGGCCTGCTGGAGGAAGGCACTCTCATTGTCTGGACAGGCACACAAAAGTCCTCACTCCAGTACATCTGGGTAACAAACAACTCCATCTGGGCCAGTTAGTGAGGATGAATGCGAGGGGGCTCTGAAGGTCAGGAAAAAAAGGCCTCTTTGTACCCTTAGCTATCTCTCTCCCCAGTGCTCTGTTTTAACAGGAGACCTTCATTTGTGCCACCTCTCATGGCAGGCCAAGTTCTGTGCACTTATCCTGCCTTTGTGAGACTATATTCTGTTGTTCAGTTACAGTGCTCAATATAATTCAGGAGTCATTCAGACAGACAACTAAGGCACTGAACATAATGAAATGATTCATTGCAGGCAATGTTGGGCCTATGATGCCTTTCCTATGTTTCCAGAAGCTTGGGAAATCCAAGCACATGTTGGATATCACAAAGCTTTCTGTCATCTAGGACTGGTGAAGCTCATCAGGTTTTGAAACCTTTGACTTCTCCTAGTTGGTCCCTGGGTGGCCAGGTTTTGGGGTTGAACATAGGGCCTGGGTGCTGACCCTGAGCTCAGTGCAGAAGCCCAGTGCTTTCCCATTTTGTTTAACAACATCTCTTCTGGTCTGTGAGTGTATGTGTGGGTGTGTTTGTGTGCACACCACGGTGTGTGTGTGTGTGTGTGTGTGTGTGTGTGTGCGTGCACACATATACATGAGTCCTGAAGCTTGACCTCAGGACCTGAGCACTGTACCTAGTTTTTCTTGTACAATGATATCCCTATCCCACTTGAGCCACAGAGCCACTTCAGGCTTTGTCCTAGTGATATGGTCCTGAGAAATGAAGCCCAGGATTTTATAGATGCAAAGTATTCTACCACTAAGGCACATTCCCAGCCCTCTACTTTAGCTTTGTTAGTTTATTTCTGTCTTTTTTATTGTTGTTGTTGTCAATTGAAGGAGTTGAAGTCTTGGCGTGGGTGCTGGCCATGACCCCTTCAGCTCAAGTCTTGTGCTCCACCACTTGAGCCACAGAGCTACTTCCGGTTTTCTGGTGGTTCATTGGTGCTGTTTCTCAAGGACTTTCCTGCCTAGGCTTTCTTTGAACCATGATCCTCAGATCTCATCCTCCTGAGTAGGTAGGATAACCAACATGAGCTCAAGCACCCAGCTTCCCCTTCAGGTTCTTGGTAGTGAATTGGAGATAATAGTCTCATAGTACCTTTTGTGTCTGAGATAGTTTGGAACCCAGATCTTTAGAACTCAGCTTCCCGAGAAGGCTACTGACCCCTTGGCCATAGCCTATGCTGCAAGGGGGTCCATGGCTCCACGTGGTGGAGTGCTAGCCATGAGCCCAAGAGGTAAGGGTCAGTGCCTCAGCCCCGAATTCAAGGTTCATGACCAAGAAAAAAACCAAACCATTGTCTGCTGTAGACAACTCACGAGTCTCCAGTAATACATAATTTTGTCCCTGACATGGGGGCCTATCTGAGCCTCAATATTCTTGTCTGTATAATCATCTAAGTTGTGGAGCTCTTACATAGACAAGATGTAAGAATGCACCCGGTTAAGGACATAGCACATGGCACTCTTTGCACCACTCAGCACACAAAATCCTGTGAAAGATTCAGCACCCAGCACCCAATGCAGGACTCAGCACACTGCATCCTACGAAAGACTCAGCACATAGCACCCTGTGCAGGACTCCGAACGGAGCACCCAATGGAGGACTCAACACAGCTCCATTCCACAAGCTGTCATTAGAATTAGGGTGCTTTCATCAGTATCATCATTCTTTGAGGAAAATTTACAAACCATACAAGTTCACATTTAATGGTTTAGTGGGGTGTTTTTCTGGGGAGGGGGTGTTAGCCATGGGGCTTGAACTCAAACCTCTACTACTTGGAGCCACATTTTGAGGTGTCTCTCAGACTTCCTGCCAGGACTGGGCTTTAAAGCCGCTGAGCAGCTAGGATGACGGGCATAAGCCAGGATGACATGGGTAACCCATGGAGCAGGGTTGCAGCAGTTTACATGTGGCTAAGTCAGGTTAGGTGGCAGCTGTCAGCACTAGACACCTAGCTTGCTCTGTAATGAGGTATTTGAAGTTCTGTCCTTCTATAATTTCAGTTAGAATATCCTACATTTTTTTGGCATCATACCTGGGGCTTGAGTAAGAGCTTAGAAACTGTCCCTAAACGTTTGTGCTCAAGGCTAGCACTCGATTGAAAGACAGCAGAACTTCTGAGTTTTCTGTTTTGTGGCACAGAGGAATTGAACCCAGGGCTTTGTGCTTACTATGAGAGCACTCAACCACCAAGCCTCAGGAGTGAACGAGGTATAAATAGATAGAGACTGCTGTATATAAATACTATATACACAAAAAGAGATTTCTGCATAATATTAAATTATAGATAATATTGCTACCAATACTTAGATATTAAATTATGTCTCCATTTAATTATGTGTCCCAGTTAACAATTAATAAAGCATTAATTAATAATTACTCAATATCTCATAACTGTTTATCATATATATATACATATATCCATACATATAATTCGATATTTCATAGAATGAGACCAATGTCTATATATTATTAAATTATGCATCATGTGCTACTCCCAATTCTTAGTTGTTTAATTATGTCTCCTTGTAATTTTTATTTTGTTAATGCTTAATAAAATATTAATTAAACTTAGTGCACATCCTACACTTATTGCATGTAATGTTATCCTAGAATGATTCACTACTAATTCAATCTGATTATCATTTACTGTAGTGGTATCTCTTCTACCTATGATGTTTTTTAACTTTATTACATTCTATTACATAGCATATAGATTTGCATCCAAATTATACATCCTACCTGACACCGAGCACTTTCAAAGAGAAGGAAAACATGTGTCATGCTCAGCTTCTCACTCCAAGATTACATTTTTGGGAGTGCTGGGATCTAAAATCCGGGCAAATAAGGCTCAGTTCATGAATGGGTGACTGCCAGCACAGCAGCCACTAGCCAATTCAGCTGCCTGGCACTGCCCAGGCCCTGAGATTGAGCCCTGTATGTTGAATCCAAATTGTGCTTAGAGTAGTTATTCATTTTACTTTTTTATTCATTTACCATTTATTTTATTTACTGCTATAACACATGGAATATTTACTACATTTCTTACATAGGATATAGAATTGCATAGGTATGAAACTTCACACCTGATACCCAGGACTTTCACAGAAAAAGAAAACATGTGTCACCCTGTGTCCTATTGCATGATTCAATTTTTGTTAGTGCTGGAATCTGAACTCGCAGCCTACAAGGCCCAATTCATGAATGGGTGAGTGTCAGCACGCCAGCCTGTAGCATATGGAGCCGACAAACAGTTCCCAGCACCTGAGATTTAGCCCCAGGGGTTGACAAAACAAGAACAGATGGACATGCAGATGGTAGTACACAAATAAATATATATCTTTATAGAGTACCAGAGATGTCTATATATTATTTAGTTATATAGGCTACATTCCTACCAATTCTTGTATATTTATTATGCCTCCATGTAATTAATATTACTGTTTTCATCCTTAATGAATTATTAATTATATCGACCACTGACCCGAAACTGTTGTGTCCATGTAATTAATAGTATTCTTTTTTTTTTCTTTTTCTTTTTTTGGGTCCAGTCGTGGGGCCTGAACTCTGGGCCTGGGTGCTGTCCCTCAGCTCTTCAGCTCAAGGCTAGCACTCTACCACTTGAGCCACAGCGCCACTTCCGGCTTTTTTCTTATGTGGTGCTGAGGAATCGAACCCAGGGCTTCATGCATGCAAGGCAAGCGCTCTACCACTGAGCCACCTTCCCAGCCCCACTAGTATTCTTTTAATGTGTCAAAAATATTCATTAAAATCCATCGGTCTCCTAAAATCACTCTCTAATTTTATGCTAGTATCATTCAGGAACAAAATACAACCTTGACATTCATAACTTTCCATCGGTATTCCTATGAATAGGAACGAGAATCCTAGGATCTCCCTCCATTTGTAGGGGTCAGGACCCGGCTTCAAACACAGGGCCTATGTTGTGATGTTGGCCCATGGCTTCTCTGGAAGAATGACAGCCTTCAGCAATGCCAGGTTACCAACACTTTTCAGCCCTGTCCTTTAGACCCAGGATGGTCACCTTGAAAAGAAAACAAATGTAAAACCGGCAGCCATCTGCAAGTTACTGGGTTTTTTTTTTTTCTGTGTCTTTTCATTTATTTATTTTTCCTGTCAACCTTTGAGGCCCAGGAACCTAGGTTCGGCTGTGGGTCCAGTGGCTGCAACCCAGCCTAGAGTGAACAAAGCTGAGGCAGAGTTGCCATGCCCTGAGTTCAAGCCCTGTGCTTGAAATAAAAATACGTAATACATACATGCATACGTACATATATACATTAAAAATATTTAGCAAGTATTAGGCTACTTGGAGTTCCGCCATTTTTTCTGCCAGGCCTGGGATTTGAACTCAGGGTCTGGGTAAATCTGCAGTACTGTGGAGGAAGGGAAAGCTCACAGTGCTGGAAGATAAGAAAGACAGGCCTGTTCTTAGCACTTGCAAAAATAATATTTGTATACATTTTAAATACATGATTTATACTTACATACACATGTTTACTGCATATTGCAGTTATTCATTTTATTTTGTTTTTTATTTATTCATTATATATTTTAGAGAGTATGATTACCTGCATAACGTTTTTTACATCCTATTACACAGAACATAGAGTTGCCTATGTATTATACATCATTCCTGAGACCCAGGACATTCACTGATAAGGAAAACAAGTGGGTCACTTGCCTTCTTCCACCAGGATTAAGTTTTTGGCAGTTCTGTGATTTGAACTCTGGGCCTAGAAGGCCCACTTCATGAATGGGTCAATGTTAGCCTACCAGTCTGACGCAAGTGAAGTTGTCGGGCAAATTTGAGGACCTGAGATGAAGCCCTAGAGTGGCCAATATATAAACAGATAGATGTGTAGATTGAAGCTTGTGTGTGTGTGTGTATTTACATATGTATATGAATCTATAAATAAAGTTATATAGAGAGACAGATAGACATTTATGTAGATTCTAGTGTGTTACTCTGTTACTCTATATAAAGAATGACGACCTATATTTTATTTTTATATATTCTGTTACTATGAATTATTTGGTCTAAAATAATGCCTCCATTAATTAATCACGGTAGGAGACTTAATAAAGTATTAATTAAATTAATCAATGACCTATATTTATTGTGTACAAACTTATACTACAATGACTAGCTAATTAGTAGTTCAATTGGTACATTACAAAGATTCTATTATTGTTCCTATAGATAGGAACGAGTAGGTGAAAGTCCCAGGATCAAACTGAGGGCCTAGGTGTCTTGGTTGGGCTCAGGCTTCACTGACAGCCCACCAGCCTTCGGCCATGCATGGATATGTACAATTTTCAAGCCGAGGCTTTGAGAGCCAGGATGATCACCGTGCAAAGGAAATAAAGGTAGAACTGTTGTCTAAAACTTGCTGGTTTTTCCTCCTCCATCTTGGTTGGTTTATTTTTTTTTGCCAGAGCTGGGAGTTGAACTCAGGTCGTAGGATCCCTGGATCATCTGTGGGTGTAAAAGCTGCACCGCAGCCTAGGGTAATCAAGGCTGAGGCAGAGTTGTGGCGACCTGAGTTCAAGCCCCGTGCCTGCCCTCCCAAAAAAGTTAAGGTCGTGGCTAGGAGTTTGGGCCATTTTATCTGCCATACCTGGTATTTGAACTCAGGGACTGCGTAGCATTATTGTGCTCTGGGTGAAATGAAAGCTAACCTCCTAGAAGAAAAAAAAATCTGGAGCATTTCCCAGTGTGTGAACTCCAGCCCTACAAATGGCAAAAAATAATATTTATATACATGTATAATATATATCATATATATGTATTTGCATAGATATTACATATTGTATATAGGGCACAATATTTCCACAGAAAGGAAATCAGGTCAACATTGGCTTCTTACTCTACCTATTGATTCAGCACTCCTGGGATTTGAACTCAGGGCCTGGAATGTCTAATTCATCAAGGGGTCAGTTTAAGGACAGCAGCCTCAAATAAATTCAATGCCAGGCAGTTCTCAGGACCTGAGTTCTGGCCCGAGGAGTGTCCAATATATAAATAGATAGATGTGTAAATTGCTGCAAATACGTGTATATAAGTATATATAGTGAGAGAAAGAGAAAAATGTATATGTATATTCCACTGTACATTTAAATATAAATATATTTATAGAATGTGAGATGTCTATATATTATTAAATTACATGTAATATATTACTAATAATTATTAAGTATTAAATTATGCCTCCAATTAATGAAGTATCATGGATTAAGGCACAATAAAGTGCTTCCTTGTGTAAATGGAGCTCTGGGACAATTTCTAGGCTCATAGTTCAAGCCTCAGGATCTGCACTAAAAAAAAAAGCCAGTAATTGCATGTGTCTGTGTATATATGCATGTATTTCTATCAGTGAACATACATAGTCGTTATGAACAATAGCACCCACCTAACAAATTTGCTTTGAATAGAATGATGTCATAGCACAGAGAGTGCTTTCAAGACAGTGCATGTTCCTAGTCAAAAAAAAATTTAAGACCGTGGCTTGGAATTTGCACCATTTTTCTGCCAGGCCTGGGATTTCAACTCAGGGTCTGATTAACTCTCTGGTACTGAGGGGGATGGGAAACCCACCATCATTGAAGACAAGAATTTCAGACCAGTTTCCAGGGACTGAATTCAAGCCCCAGTACTGGAAAAAATAATATTCATACATGAGATCTATTTACATACATGTGTTTACTCCATATGACATTTATTACTCTTATTTATTTTTTATTTATTTTATTTAGTTTTCTTACATATATAACATTTATTTCATTTATTACATGTTGTGACATGGATTTATTTGCATATAGATCATACATCATACAGAGACCCAGGACTTTCACAGAGAAGGAAAAAAATGGGTAAAAATTGGCTTCTGACTCCACATTTAAACTTTTGGGATTTGAACTCACAGCCCACAATGCACAAATCATGAATGGGCCAGTTGTAAAACAAAAGCCTTTGGCAAACTGAACTGCCAGCCACTTCTGAGGATCTGTGATCAAGCAATAGTAGTGGCGGATAGATAGATAGATAGATAGATAGATAGATAGACAGACAGACAGACAGACAGACAGACAGACAGACAGACAGACAGACAGACAGACAGACAGACAGATAGATAGATAGATAGATAGATAGGTAGAGAGAGAGAGAGAGAGAGAGAGATGTGTAGTTTGCTATGTATATGAGAGAGAATGTGAGGATATTAAATTATACATATTATGGATTATTAGTTATTAAATTATGCCTCCTTTGAATGAAATGAAGTATCATGGTTGAATACTTATTAAATCATTAATGTAAAAGTAGTCAGTATTCCTTGACTGGGAGAATCATACCATGGTGCTAGAATGGAAGACATTATCCAATACTTTTTGTGTGGCATTCTATAAGAGAATCATGAACTAACTGCAGATTTAATTGTTACTTTTAAAACATTCCATTAGGCATTACCATGGATAGAATGATTTCTCAAGATCTCCCTCCATTTGTAGGTGGCAGTCCAGGCACTTCTACTCCAGGCCTGGGTATTTTACTTCAAAATGCAAACCATTGGAATGACACTCTCAAGATTTCAGATGGTCATGATGAAAGAAAAGAATGAGAAGAAAAGAAAGCCAAGTGTCAGTGAATCCTACCTGTAATCCTAGCTCTTCAGGAGGCTGAGAGGTAGAGAATGCCATTTTGAATTCAGCCAGGACAGGAAATCCCACCACACTCTTATTTCTGAGGGATTACAGGAATAAAAAAAATCCCATGAATGGGGCTATGACTCAAGGGCAAAGCGCTACCCTTGAGCAAAAGGAGCTCAGGAACATTGCCTAGGCTCATAGTAAAACCCCCGGACCTGCCAATAAAAAAAAAGCCAGTAACAACATGTCATCCTCTGTATGTATGCATGTATTTCTGTTGGTGAAGGTCTAGAGTTCCTATGATGAAAAGTATCCAGCTAGGAAATTTACTTTGAATAGAATGATTTCATAGAACAGAGAGAGTTTTCAAGACAGTGCATCTTCCAGGGCTCCTCTCACTGTTCCCATTGTAGCCTGAGGTTTTCTCCACATCAGGGACTGCTGGAAGAAGTCTTCCTCGTTGTTGGAACAGGCCTCACTCCTGTACAGCGGAGTGATTAAAAAAAAAAAAACTCCTTCTAGGCCAATTAGTGAGGAGTGTGGGTGGGCTCTGAAGGCCAGGAGAAAAAGGTCTCTATGTACCTCAAGCTATCTCTCTGCCGAGAGCTCTGTTCTGACAGGAAGACTTCATTTGTGCATCTCCCATGTCCATGTTCCCTGCACTTATCCTGTCTTTGTTAGAATATGTTCCAGTGTTGAAATAACCTGCTGCAATTAATTCAAGGGTCCTTCTGGCAGACAACTAGGGAGCTGAACCTAATGAAATGATTCATTATTGGCAATGATCCTCCCTGCGTTTTCAAAAGCTTGCTAAATCAAAGCACATGTGTAATATCACTATGCTTCCTGTCATCTAGGGCTGGTGAAACTCATCAGATTTTGAAATTTTGACCTCTCCTAGTTGGGCCCTGGATGGCTGTGTTTCAGGGTTGAACACGGGACCTGGGTACTGACCATGAGCTCATTGCAGAAGCTCAGTTCATTATCATTTGGTGTCACAGCTTCACTTCTGGTATCTGTGTGTGTATGTGTGTGTGCATGTATGTGTGTTCATATACTTGTCCTGGAGCTTCAACTCAGGACCTGAACACTATACCTGAGTTTCTCCTGTACAAGGATAGCACTCTTCCACTTGAGGCACACAGCCACTTCAGGCTTTTTCTAGTGATGTAGTACTAAGGAATCAAACCTAGGGATTCATACATGCAAAGCACTGTACTCCTAAGACACATTCCCAGCACTCTACTTCAAGTTTCTCTCTTTCTTTTGTTGGAAATTGGAGGAATTTAAATCTAGGCCTGTGTGTTATCCTTGAGCTCTTTAGCAAAAGCCAATCGCTCTACCACTTGAGCAACATCACACATTCAGGTATTTGTTGGGTCATTGGAGAGAAGCGTCTCAAGGAATTTCCTGCCCAGGCTGGCTTTGGACCGTGATCCTCAGCACTCAGCATCCTGAGAACCTAGGATGACAGGCACGAGTCAGCAGTGACTACCTTCCACTTCAAGTTTCTAAGTGGTGAATAGGAGATAATAGTCTCATGGGACATTTTGTGTCTGGGATAGTTTTGAACACAGATCGTCAGATCTCAGTTTCCTGAGTAGGCAGGATGACAGACCTCAGCTACTACATGCCTAGACTGTAACACTCTGTTGCAAGGGGGTCCTTGGCTCCACATGGTAAGGCGCTACCCATGATCCCCACTGGTAAGTGTCAGTGGCTAGGCCCTGAGTTCAAGGTTCATGATCAAGAAACATAAACCAAAACAATTGTCTGCAGGAGACAATTCACTAGAGTTAGGTACATACATAATTTTGGCCCTGACATGAGGACATATCTTAGCCACAAGTTTGTCATCTGCACAATCATCTTACTTGTGTAGCTCTTACAAGAACCAGATGAAAAAATGAAAAATTGCACCCCATGAATGACTCAGCACACAACAACTCATGAAAGACTCATCACATAGCTGTAACTCACATAATGTCATTAGAATTAGGGTGCTTTCATCAGTATCACCATTCTTTCAGAAACACACCTCATACAGTCCAAATTTAAATTTTAGAGGGGTGAGGTTTTTTTGGGGGGGGGGAGTCAGGCACAAGGATTGCACTGAAATGTTGGGGGTACTGTCCTAAGGTCTTTTGATCAGACTAGAACTCTAACACTTTAAGCCACAGCTCAGTGTTTTACAGACTTCCTGCCAGGGCTGGGTTTTAAACCCACCAGTGTCAGATCTCAGCCCCCGAGTATCTTGGATGACAGGATGAGCAAGCCAGCAGCATCTAGTTCATGGAACTGGGTTGCAGCAGTTTACCTCTGGCTAATTCAGGTTAGATGGCAAATGTCAGCACTAGACTCCCAGCTTGCTCTGTGATGAGGTATTTGCAGCCCTATCCTTATATAGTTGCAGTCAGAACATTCTATATTTTCCTTTTTTTTTTTTTGTTGCCAGTCCTAGGTTTTGAGTAAGGGTCTAGACACAGTTCCTAAGCCTTTATGCTCAAAGCTAGTGCTCGAATGTTTGAGCTACAGCACAACTTCTGGATTTTTCTATGCACATGGTAGTGAGGAATCGAACCAAGGGCTACGTACTTACTAGGCGAACACTCTACCACTGAGCCCCAGTAGTGACAAGTGTATAAACAGATAAATGTGTAGATTGGTAGATACACAGACAGACAGACAGACAGACAGACAGACAGACAGACAGACAGACAGACAGATAGACAGATAGACAGATAGATAGATAGATAGATAGATAGATAGATAGATAGATAGATAGATAGATAGATAGATAGATAGATAGATAGATAGATAGATAGATGTAGATATATTTAACGAGAGATGTCTGTAAATTATGAAATTGCATATATGATATTTCTATCAAATATTGCCAATTAAATTATTCCTTCCTTTTTTAAGTATCATGATTAAATACATAATAAAATATTAATTGAAAATTAGTCAATGTAGTATAATTGTTGTGTATAATTTCATAATATAATCGTACACTACTAATGTAATTGTTACTTTTACAACATTCTATTTCTACAGATGCCTATTGGAAAGCGTTTCTTTTTTTAATTTTAATTTTAATTTGTTTTAATTTGTTTTTTCGGGTCCGGTCGTGGGTGCTGAACTCTGGCCTGGTCGCTGTCTCTCAGCTCTTCAGCTCAAGATTAGCGCTCTACCACTTGAGCCACAGTGCCACTTGTGGCTTTTTTCTTTTTGCTTATGTTGTGCTGAGGAATCGAACTCAGGGCCTCTATTATGCAATGCAAGCGCTGTACCAATGAGCCACCTTCACAGCCCTGGAAAGCGTTTCTTAGAATCTCCCGCCAGCCATTCATTATTGGGAGTCCCGGGATTCAACATTCAGGCCTAAGTTGCTGATTTCAGCTTGGCTTCCCTAATATCCCGCCAAACATCAGCAATATAAGGTCATGTACATTGTCTGGGCATTGTTATTTAGAGCCAGGATGGCACAATACAAAGGGAAAAAAAAGTAAAACCACCTTATTGAACTTCTCAGTTTTATCCTTTTCCTTTTTATTTTTATTTTTTTGCCAGTCCTGAGATTTGAACTAAGGACCTAGGATCCCAGGATCATCTTTGGCAGAGATGCCAAGAATTGGGTTCAAGCCCGGTACTTGGACTACAACCAAATAACAACAACAACAATAACAAGAATAATAATAAGGCCCTGGTGTGGAATTAGCACCATTTTATTGGCAGGCCTGGCATTTAAACTCAAGGTCTAGGTAACTCTGCGGCACTGTGGGTGAAGGGGAACATCACCGTCCTAGAAGACAAGAAGATCAGAAAAGTTCCAAGGGCCTGAATTGAAGTTCCAGTACTGAAAATAATGATACTCATATATGAGATCTATTTACATACATGGGTTTATTCCATATGACATTTATTACCCTTTTTTTTAGTATTATTACACATAAAACATTTATTTTATTACATCATATCACATATACTGAGACCCAGGACTTTCACAGAGAGGGAAAAAAAATGGGACAAAATTGGCTTCTTACTCCATGAATAAATTATTGGCCATGTTGGGATTTCAACTCACAGCCTACAATGCCCAATCCATAAATGGGGTCACAGTCTTAGCCCACCAGCCTCCAGAAAACTGAGCTACTACCAGGAAGTTCTGAGGACTTGTGATCAAGCCACAGTAGTGACATATATATGTGTGTGTGTGTGTGTGTGTGTGTGTGTGTGCATGTGCATGTGTGTGCGTGTGCGTGTGTGTGTGTGCTTGCGTGCACATGTGCATGAGTGCATCTTGGTAGTAGGGCTTGAATTCAGGGCCCGTGCTCTGTCCCTCAGTTTTTTCATTCAAGGATAGCCTTCTACCACTTGAGTCACAGCTTTTCTTCTAGCTTTCAGGTGGTTCTTGGTAGAGGAGAGTCTCACAGACATTTCTTGTTGGGCTGCATCTGAATGTTAGTCCTCCGATCTCAGCGTGTTGAGGAAGCTAGGAATATGAGAGTATGAGCCATTAGCATCTGACCACGGTTTCCTTCTTGGATAAAACAGAATACCTATTTCCTAGCTGAGCACCCATCTACAGCTATCCCTCCTTCCCCTTCCCCTAACCCTCCAGGCTTCAGAGGAAACATACTCTCCTGAGGACAAAGAAATAGGATGCACTGACAGGTTTGAGCATTATGTTCTCCACAGAGTCAGGGGCTGCTGGGAGTTGATGTAGAGGTCAGAGATCTAGGCCAGGGAAAGTAGACAGCTGTTAGAACAGAAAGTATGAAAAGCCATCCATGCAGCTGCATGCCAGTGGCTCATGCCTATAATCCTAGCTACTCAAGGCTGACACTGGAGGATCAATCAAGATTCAAAGCTAGCCTGGGCATACTCTTATCTCCAAAGAATCACCAAAAAGCTGGGAAGAAGAAATATTATAATTCAAATGTTAGAGCACCAAACTTGTGCAAACAAGCTAAAGGTTACCACCTAGGCTTTTCAAGCCTTTGAAAACACACACACACACACACACACACACACACACACACACACACACACACATCATGTGCATGGAAAATCAGAGATTTTTACCTTTTTCCCAACTAAGTCTGGTGGTTGTTGGCCAAGGAGTTCGATGCATCCAACATCACCTGACATCTATAATTTTGGGGAACAGGCTGGCTATAACATCAGCTTTCCCCAATCCCAGCTACTTGATTGGGTAATGGTCTATCCAGACACTTTGGGATTCCTTTTACAGACTTGCCAAGATCCTTTAAAGAGGCATCACATGCTGGGCACTGGTGGCTCACGCCTGTCATCCTAGCTACTCAGGAAGGTGAGATCTGGCTTCCAAGCCAGCTTGGGTAGGAAAGTGTGCGAGACTCTTATCCTCAAAGAACCATCAGAAAATAAGATGTGTCTCTGTGGCTCAAGTGGTAGAGTGTGAGCCTTGAGAAAAAGAGCTCAGGGACAATGCTCATGGACAACAACAACAAGGAGAGGCATTGCATATTGGCTTTGGGATTGGCATGGGCCAAATATTGGAAATTTCAAGAGTGCCAAGATAAATCAGTACCTCCTTTAGCCCCATGCTCCTCTATCTTGTCCAATCCCTGGTCTTGGCCGTGCTTCAGGTCAGGATGGCTCTGGCTTGATGGCAAGGCTCCAAGGACAAAAATCCCAGACTAATTGCCAGAGGTGGAAGTCAGCCTGGGACTAGGAGCTTCTACTCTGGGTGTGGGCTGAAGCCAGGGCTGACATTTATTTCATTCTGAGCCTTGCAGGGGTAGGGAGACAGTGTAGACACAACATTGAGTCAGGTAAGATGGGAATCTGTAGGACCACTTGTGTGGGGGAGGCTGTGGGACTCAGGGGGGCACTGTTCTTGGTACTCCTCTCTCGGACGTCCCTCTCGCTCTCTCATCCCTCAATAGTAAAAGAGAAACCTTAAATAAGGGTGTCAAAGAAGGGGCAGGGAAGTATTTACGTGTGAACCAGACTTGTGCTTCATATTCATCCTAGCCCATAATTCCTATTTATCTGAGGATTGGCCATATGGGTTTGGGGAGGGGGATAATCCTAGCTGAGAATGTGGATCAGTGATTGATTGGTCGCCTAGCAAGTCTGAAGCCCTGTGTTTGATTCTACAAAGATAAAGCTGGAAGGGGAGGTGGGGCTCAAATTGTAGACCACCAGTCTTGATCAAATAGAGCTCAAGGACAGTGGCCAGGCCCTGAGTTCAAGCCCCATAACCGGAAGAACAAATCTTTGTGGATGCTTTATTTTCCCTTTGGAAACAATTTATGCTTTGTGATAAGCATAACATGGGCCTCTTCCCTGGCCACCACTGGACCATTAGATGTCCCTGGAATTTGGGCCTCCTCCCAGCAGCCTCTGCTCTACTCGGCCCGCAGGTTACCCTTCCTATCACCAGGCAGATGGAGGCCTAGAGAACCCCACCTGGCCACCTAGTTCTGGTGGCTGCTGAGGATTTGGGAACTCAGTATGTCACATAGGGAGTCATCATCCCCATCAGTCTACCGAGAAAAGGGACGGAGCACTGCAAGCCTGAGTTCACCAGCTGTGGGTAGTTCTGGATGTGGGGATCTGCAGCAGGATATGCTCTGTGGGGGAGTCCTGTATGGGGCAGCGAACCCTGACTTCTCCTCTTGCAGTTTCCACACTATCCTGAAGTAGCAATTCTTCAAAACCTTACTGTGCCTTCCTCATTTTGCCCACCAAGGAGCCTGAGGCCTCTGAAGCAGCTGCACTGGTGGGGAGCTCAGCCTGTGTCGGCATCTGGAGCCCCGTGTAGGAGCGACAGAAGCTCTTGCAGCTATCTACTCTTCATGTTCTCCTGGGACAGCTGGCACATGCACTCGGCTTTCTCCTGACACAGCTGATCCAGAATGAACATCTGTCCTTTACATGCCAGGAGGGATTCCTGGACAGTGCAGATATGTTCCGACAGCTGGTTGCATCGATGGTGGAGCTCATCTGTAGGACTCTGGAAGTCCACCTCATCAGGCAGGTTGTGGATGAAGCAGATTTTCTTCTCGGATGCCCACATGTCCCACTTCTCATTCTCTCATATATTGTGGTGGCAGCACACGGGGCGGGGGACCTGTGGCTCCGGCTCTATCTGGTACTGAGCTGTCCGGGGAAGGGGGAGTGCCTGCAGCAGTCCGGCAGGAGTTTCCCCCTGTGGATCTCAGCCTCTGAGAGTGCTAACAGAGCCACATCCCTCTCAGTTTGGGGGACATCTCCATCCTCTGCCATGGGCACATTGAGGAGAGTCGCTTCTTCAGCTTTTGCTTCTCCAGGGTTCACAGCTTCCCCTTCCCCAGGGAAAGCCAGGAAGCTCAGCTGGGCCTGCAGGTGTTCCTCCTGTGGACTGGTCACTTCCAGGCACTTGAAACTGTCCTGCCACTTTGGGGTCACCTCCTAGTCCCCCCATTTGGTCTCACCCTGCACTTGTTTCAGCTGCTCCAACAGCTGGGTCTGCTTCTGCAGGTGCTACTGCAGGACCTACTACTTGGAGCACAGCTGCTCATTTGAAGTGATGTGCTGCTCACAGGTGGCTCTGAGCTCCTGCAGCTAGGCCAGGGACTACTCCTGCTGCTCCTGCAGCTCCTGAGCTGCTTGACTCTCTCTCTCTTAGCCACCTCTTTCCATTCCTCTATCTTCTCCTCTGAGCAGTCCAACTGTTCCCTCAGATGTTTCTTCACCTGCTGCTCTGAGTCCACGATGCTGGTGAGATCCTCCTCACTGCTCACCCTGCAGATAGCTTCCCGCAGCAAGGCTAACTGTTCCTCCAGCTGTGGGTTGCACATACATGCACATCGTGGAGTCTCGGGGATCTCCTGCCGATCCCTGGTTTCCTCCTCTAGTCTTCCCAGTTACTCCCGCTGCTCTGCAATATGGAGATGGAGCCTCTGGTTTTCCTGGACCTAGATGTGAAGTTGTTTCTCCAGGTTTCTCAACCCCATCTGCGTGCAGTAGGTGTGGGCCTGCAATTGCTGTTCATCCTGAGATGGACCCTCGGGGGGTCATGGCTCTGCCAGCTTCGTTCTCAGTTCCCCCAACTATTCTCTAGGTGCAGCACCTACCTCGATCCTCACTCCTTCTCCTCTGTCAGTTGGTTTACCTGCTCAGTCAGCCACCAGGCCTCCTTCTTCTCAATACTCAGGTTCTGGGAGAAAGTGTCTGTCTCCAGATTTGCTGTGGTCACCATTCAGCTCAGGTTGTCCTGTAGCCTCTTCAGTACATCACGCCTCTGCAACACTTGTTGGAACTTGCAGATTCTATTGTTCCTGTTGCTCCTCTATGTCCAGAGTGCTTCCAGTTTCTCCGAAAACTCTGTGTTCACTTGCTCCATGTCATAGAAGCTTCTGGTCTTTTCCTTGAGCTGAAGTGTTACATCATTCAGCTGTTCAAACAACATTTCAGTATCCTTCTGTAAGTAGCAACCATAGAAGCCACCATCTCCAGCTCCCCCATGCACTGCTCTGAAGCCTGTAGGCAGCTGGTGAGAGCTTCGTGCTTCATTTCTCTGTCATCGGCCATAAGCTGCATGTGGACTGGTGCCGATTGTAAATCATTTTCTGCCAAAACCAACCACTGTATGGGTAGCTTGTGCATGTCTAGCTCTGTTTTCGGTGCTTTGTGCACTTGGGCTACCTTCTCCTCTTTCGCTTGTCAATCCTGCAGGTCTGTCTTTTCCTGCTTCAGTGGTTGGATCTTGGCACAGAGCACCTGGTTTCTTCTTTTGCTGCAGTCCAAGGAAGGCACCACATGTCGGTAGCACCTCTGCAGATTCTTGGTGGTATCTGGACCCTTGACACTCTGGACCCTGGTGGCTGTGACTGTGTTCAAAGGCAGGGGAGTCCTGTGATAGGCATCACCTTTGGCCAGACCCTCCATTGAATCACCCTCCCCAGTGGTGTTTGTCTTTGGAATCCTTCCCTTTTTTTGTGTTCTTTGTTTTCTTGAATGTTGAAGGTCTGACAGGAGGATTCTTCTGCTGGTGTTCTGGCAGTAGTTTGTTGCCTGCAGCTCTGTCTCAGAATCTTGTTATTTCAGACATCTGAGCGATTGGATGGGAAAATTGGGCTGGCCACATTCCCAGGCTTTGGGAAATCCTCTATTCTCCCACTCACTGACTAGGTCGCCAATTTCCTATTGTACTCCAAATTCGCCTCGACACTCTTGCTTACCACTCAGTTACCTCTACCTTCCGCAACGTCTGGTAGTGGTGTCAACCAACAGAGAGCCGGATGGCTACACAGATTGTTGTGTATGTCTGTTTGTTGCCAGTCCCGGACATTGAACTCAGGACCTAGGCACAGTTCATGAGCTGCTTTTGCTCAAAGATACCCCTCTACCTCTGGAGCCTCATGGGTCTACTTCTGGCTTTGTTGACACTGAAGTTGGATAGGCGTCTCAAGTACTTTGCAGCCTATGGTGACCGTGACCATGAATCTCCTTTCACAGCTTTATAAGTATCATGGAGGACTGCTGAAAGCCACTGGTGCCTACTTAATCATTGGTCTTGCTGATATTCTTGGACAGACTGGTGAATTCCCTATCTTCGGGTTTAAGTGGTGGGAGCTGGAGCCCACAATTCGAATCCTGGTCCTGCCACCTCCAAATGGCAGGAAATTCTAAGAAACTCATTTTTTTCCTAGAAAAGGCGCCATATGAATCTTTCTTTTTTAATTTTAATTTTTATTTTTTGTGAACATACTGTACAGAGGGGTTACAATTACATGGGCAAGATAATGAGTACATTTCTTATCAAGCATTGCAGCCTCCTCCTTTGTTTACCCTTCACATCCCTTCCCAGCCTTTCCACCACCCCCACAACCAATCCTTCCCACCTCCCCCTCACCAAAGTTGTAAAGTTCGTTTTCGACATGACAACTTGTACTTCTCATTGTTGCAACAAGTCCACCTGTATCCTTAAACGAATTCTTTTTCCCCATCTCCTCCAGAAATTATACCTACATCAAATACAGTGAAAGCAAGGGTTATAGTGTGGGGCAGCTACATACAAAGCAACAAAGAAATAATCTTATAAATGTGTTAGAAACAAATGTATGAAAGAAAAAACATTAAAATACATATCTAAGGGTTCATTTTCCTAACATCACATTATTTGACATTTTCTGCTTGACTCATACACATACTAGATATTGCAAATAAGGGAAACCATGGGACCTATGTTTGTTTGGGCTTGGCTTACTTCCCTTCATATAAGTTTTTCCAAGCCTTTCCATTTACTAACAAATGGGGCAATGTCATTCTTTCTGATGGAGGCATAGAATTCCATTGTGTATATATACCACATTTTCTTGATCCATTCATCTATTGAGGGGCATCTGGGTTGGTTCCAGATCTTAGCTATGGTAAATAATGCTGCAATACACATAGTTGTGCTGGTAGATTTAGTGTGGTCTTGTGTGTAAACCTTTGGGGAAATGCTCAAAAGTGGGATTGCTGGGTCGTAGGGGAGCTCTATGTGAAGTCTTTTGAGGAACCACCATACTGATTTCCAAAGTGGTTGAACAAGTTTACACTCCCACCAACAATGCAGGAAGTTTCACTTCTGTCCACATCCCCTCCAGCATCTGCTGTTGTTAGAGTTCTTGATTTTTGCCATTCTAACTGGGGTGAGGTGGTATCTCAATGTTGATTTGATTTGCATTTCTTTTATGGCTAGGGAGGTTGAGCATTTCTTCCTATGTCTATTGGCCATCCTTCTTTCTTCTTCAGAGGAGTTTCTCTTTAAGTCTTTAGCCCACTAATTTATTGGGCAGTTGTTTCTTTGAGGATTTGTTGTTGGGGGATATAATTTTTTGAGTTCCAAGCATATTTTAGATATGAGACCCTTGTCCATTGTATGGCTAGTGAAGATCTTCTCCCAATCCGTAGGCTTTTTATTGATCTTGCTAGCTATGTCCTTTGCCATGCAGAAGCTCTGCAACTTGATACAATCCCATTTGTCCAACTTTTCTTTTAATTGTTATGTTTCCTGGTCTCTATTAAGAAAATTTCGGCGTGGGCCAAGGAGATCTAGGGTTTCTCCTATTCCATTCTGTAATGCTTTCAGAGTGTCTGCTTTGTCTCCGAGGTCTTTGATCCATTTGGAGGTGATTCTGGTGCAGGGTGATATATAAGGATCTCGCTTTAGTTTTCTACAAGTAGTTAACCAATTTTGCCAGCAACATTTACTGAAGAGGCTGTCTTTCTTCCATTCTATTGTTTTTGCTCCCTTATCCAAGATTACATGGCTATATGTCTGTAGGTTCATTTCTGGGTTTTCAAATCTATTCCATGGATCCTGAGGTATGTTCTTATGCGAGTACCAAGCTGTTTTGATTACTATGGCTTTATAGTAGAGTTTGAAATTTGATATTGATATTCCTCCAGCAGTGTTCTTTCCGTTGAGGAGCATTTTAGCTATTCGAGGTCTTTTATTGTTCCATATGAATTTTTGGATTGCCTCTTCTATTTCCTTGAGGCATGATGTTGGAATATTGATAGGTATCACATTGAATTTGTAGATAGCCTTGGGAAGTATTGCAATTTTCATGATGTTAATCTTTCCAATCCAGGATCATGGGAGGTTTTGCCATTTTCTAAGTTCTGCTTTAATTTCCTTTTTCAATTTTTTAAAAGTTTCATCATAGAGGTCCTTCACTTCTTCAGTTAAGTTAATTCCTAGGTATTTTATTTTTTGTGGGGCTATAACAAATGGATTGCTTTCCTAATTTCAGCCACACTTTTCTCATTGTTGGCATACAGAAAAGCCATTGGTTATGGGGGGTTAATTTTATACCCTGCTACTTTGCCAAAGTTTTGAATCAGCTTGAGTAATTTGGGAGTGGAGTCTATGGGATTCTTTAAATACAAGATCATGCCAGCTGCAAAGAGGGAGAGTTATTTCTTCTTTCTCTATTTGGATCCCCTTTGTGTTTGCATCTTTTCTTAATGCTGTAGCTAGGCATTCTAATACTAGATTGAAGAGAAGTGGAGAGAGGGACATCCTTGTCTTTTTCCTGAGTTAAGAAGAAATGGTTTTAGTTTTTCACCAGTAAGTATAATGCTGTAGGTTTGTCATATACAGCCTTTATTGTATTGAGGAATGTTCCATAGATTCTTAATTTTTCCAAAACCTTCATCATAAAGGAGTGTTGGATCTTGTCGAATGCTTTTTCTGCATCTATTGAGATAACCATGTGGTTCTTATTTTTGCACCTGATTATGTGATGAATAATATTAATTGATTTGCATATATTGAACCAGATTTGCATCCCTGAAATGAATCCTGTTTGATCGTGGTGTATGATTTTAGGATGATTTGCTGAATTCGATTGGCTAAAATTTTCTTGAGAAGTTTTGCATCAATATTCATCAAAGAAATGGGTCTATAGTTTTTTTTCTTTGACGAGTACCTGCCTGGTTTGGACATGAGGGTTATGATGGCTTCCTAGATTGTGTTCGGTTGTGAACTTTCGCTTTCAATTTCATTGAAGAGTTGTAGGAGTATTGGTGTGAACTCTGCTTTGAAGGCCTTGTAGAATTCCGCTGTAAAACCATCTGGTCCTGGACTTTTCTTAGCTGAGAGGTCTCTTACTGTTGTTTTATTTCAATGCTTGATATTGGCCTCTTAAGATGGTTTAACTCATCTTGGTTTAGTTTTGGCATCTCAGTATTTGCTAGAAAAATGTCCATTTCTACCAATTTCTCAAACTTACTAGCATAAAGTTTTGAGAAGTATTCACTTATAACGTTCTGAATCTTGGTTGTTTCCCTGGTCATGTTTCCATTCTCATCTCTGAGTTTATTTATTTGGGTGCATTCTCTTCTTTATCTGATAAGATTTGCTAAGGGTCTGTCAATTTTGTTAATTTTTTCGAAGAACCAACTCTTTGTTTTGTTGATTCTTTCTCTAGTTTTTTTGGATTCTAATTCATTTAAATCTGATAAATCAGAATTAATTATTTCTTTCTGTCTACTGGATTGGGGTTTATCTTGCTGCTCTTTTTCAAGGAGGTTTAGATGTGTCATTAAATTGTTAGTTTCAGATCTCTCCAATTTGTTGATGTAGGAGCTCAGAGCTATAAACTTGCCTCTGACTAATGCCTTTGCTGTGTTCCAGAGGAGCTGGAAATTTGTGTGCTCATTTTTGTTGAATAGCATGAACATTTGAATTTCCTTTCTAATTTCTTCCATGACCCAATCGTGATTCAGCAGTGTGTTGTTCAGCCTCCATGTGTTACTGGACATTTTGGTGGCTTTTGCTGTTGAGTTCTAATTTTGTTCCCTTGTGGTCAGGTAGAATGCAAGGGATAACTTCAATGTTTCTGAATTTAGACAAGTTTGCTTTCTGGCCTAAAATGTGGTCTATTTTAGAAAATGTTCCATGGGCTGCTGAGAAAAACATATATTCTGATGCTGCTGGGTAAAATATTCGGTAGATGTCTGTTAAATCTAGTTGATCTATGCAGCTGTTTAGATCTGCGGTTTCTCTGTTGAGTTTTTGCCGAGTTGATCTCTCTAGTGGTGAGAGTGGTGTGTTAAAATCCCCAACAATTAATGTCTTTGGATCTGTGTGGGATTTGAGGGAAAGTAGTGTTTCTTGGATAAACTTGGGTGCTCCATTGTTTGGCAAGTAGATATTTAGAATGTTAATATCCGCCTGAAAGAGAGATCCCATAATTAGTATGTAGTGACCTTCTTTATCTCTTCTCACGAATTTTAATTTGAAGTCTATTTTATTTGATATTAGGATTGCAGCTCCCGCCTGGTTATGGGGGCCATTTGCTTGGTAGATTTTGTTCCAGCCTTTAACATTGAAAATGTGTTTGTTTTTACGGGCAACATGTTGCTCCTGAAGGCAGCAGAGAGAAGGATCTTGATTTTTAATCCAACTAGGCAGTCTATGTCGCTTAATTGGAGAGCTAAGTGTGTTAATGTTGATAGATAGGATTGAGTGGTATTTGGGAGTTCCTGCCATGTTATCCACCTTCTTGGGGGCTGGGAAAACTGGTTTCTTCATATGGTTCTTGGATTCTCAGTTTGGGTGCACTTTATTGGCCTTTATTGTGGTATTGTTGGTTTTCTATGTGCAGGACATCTGTAAGAAACTTTGTAGGGCTGGTTTGATGGAGATGTATTGTTTCAATTTTTCTTTCCTATGGAAGTTTTTTATTTGGCCTTCAGTTATAAAGGAGAGTTTAGCTGGGTACAGTATTCTTGCTTGATAGATTTTTGATTTTAGGGCATGGCATACATCATATCAGACTCTTGTGGGATTGTCTCTGCTGAGAAATCTGAGGTGATTCTAGTTGGTTTCCCTTTATAGGTGATTAATCTTTTCTCCCTGACAGCTTTAAAGATCTCTTCCTTGGTCTGAATTGATCCTTTGTGGATTATAATGTGACAGTAGGATGTCCTATTTTTGTCTGGTCTATTTGGAGTTCTAAAAGATTCTTGTGTCTGAATAAGCCTATCTTTTTGCATGTTTGGGAAGTTCTCTGCTAGGATCCTGTTAAACAAGTTTCCTAGACCATTAACTTCTGTTTCTAGGTTCTCTTCTATACCCATTATCCGTAGATTAGGCCTTCTGATGGTGTCTTCCAAGTTTTGGATAGATCTATCATATTTCTTTGACTTGTCTTGGATGGTTGTATGTTCTTTCTCTATAATATCTGGGCTGTCTTCAATCCCTGAGATTTGATCTTCTGCATGGTCTAACCTGCGGTCAAGACTTACTACTTTATTTTTTATTTCTTTTCCTTCTAATTGGTCAGCTTTGATGGCTTCAAATTCTTTGTTGAAGCTTTGTTTTAGATCTTGTATGAACTTCTTTACTTCCTTAATTTGGTTTTCACTGTTTATTCTCAAATCACTTAGTTGATTGTTTATGGTTTCCTTGGACTCCCATTCCTTCTGTTGGGTTCCATTCAGGATTCCCTTTATGGTCTCCCTGACTTCCTTCAACTCTTTGTTAATGGATCCCAGGAATGCCTTTAGTGATCTTTGTGTATTCTTATCCTGCTCTCTCAAGTCCTGTATTACTCTTTCCTTAGGTTCCTCCCAGTCCCATTCCTGCCATTCCTGTAGTTCTCTTTGAGTGTTCTCAGCCTCTTAACGCCATTCCTGCCTTTCTCTTTGAGTATTCTCAAGCTGCTCACACAAATCCTGTATCATTTTTTGAGTAGCTTCCTCACGCTCATGATGTTCCTGTATAAACTTTTAGATTGCCTCCTCTCTGTCCCTATCACGCTCATACAGAGTCCTTTGTAGGTTTTCAATATTTTCCTGCATTGACCTTTTGTTTGCTTCCTTTCTCTCCCCATCACACACATACAGAGTCCATTTTATGTTTTCAATCTTTTCATTTATCATGTTTGCCAGAAGTGTTTGTAGAGCTACTTGGGAACTTTGCTCTGGATTATTCATTATCTGTTCTGTCCCCTGATTATCAAGAGTGGGAGTTGAGATACCTGGACTCGCCATTTTTCTTGTGTTTTTCCAGCTTACTCTGCCCATTTGGGATGCAAATAGCACCAGTTTTGTGCTAGAACACGAACTTAAGGCAAGCATCAACCAAAATCTGAATTTGCACATTCAATAGTCTGCAGATACAATCTAGTTCAACAGCTACATCTATTCAACATCAAACAACTATATATTAATGGACTACACATCACAAAGATGAATTTGGAAAACCAGAAATTATTAGGGTTAGGGAGAGATGTGGGTAAAAAATAGGAATAGAGTGATGTGGGAAGGCACAGGTAGAGTTAACTAAGTCCTAATCTCAAAGCAGGAAATAGGTTGGATAGGATGAAAGTAGAGAGAGAGAAAAAAAGAAGAAAGAGAAAGGGAAAAGAAAAGGGACCAGAAAAAATAGAAAATAATAATTAATAATATTATGTAGATTCCAAAACAAACTATTCAGAGAAGAACATGAATATAATGAGAGAAGGGAAGGGATATAAAGGAGATGTGAAAAACTTAACAATAAAAATGCTTAAAATATTATATAGGTATAAAAAGGTAGTACTGCTATTAAGGAATTTAAGTCTCAGAGGTTTTGAATTGAGTAATAAATTTGTGGAATAAGTGTGTACACAATGGGGGATAGGGTCTAATAATCAAATACGGGTTTAACTGAGCATGTTCAGATCAACAATTAAGTCACAAAAAGAAGACGAAAGAGAAGAGAAGGTGAAAAGGATAAGAAAGGAAGAAAAAAAGATCAGAAGTTCAGTAGAGCTAAACAAAATCAAAAAGAAAATTTAAAATAGGGAAAGAATTGCTAAGGGTCTGTCAATTTTGTTAATTTTTTCGAAGAACCAACTCTTTGTTTTGTTGATTGTTTCTATAGTTTTTTTTGGATTCTAATTCATTTAATTCTGATTTAATTTTAATTATTTCTTTCTGTCTACTGGTTTGGGGATTATCTTGCTGCTCTTTTTCAAGGAGGTTTAGATGTGTCATTAAATTGTTGGTTTCAGATCTCTCCAATTTGTTGATGTAGGAGCTCAGAGCTATAAACTTGCCTCAGAGTACTGCTTTTGCTGTGTCCCAGAGGAGCTGGAAATTTGTGTGTTCATTTCTGTTGAATAGCATGAACATTTGAACTTCCTTTCTAATCTCTTCCATGACCCACTCGTGATTCAGCAGTGTGTTGTTCAGCCTCCTTGTGATACCAGACTTTCTTTGGTGGCTTTTGCTGTTGAGTTCTAATTTTATTCCCTTGTGGTCAGAGAGAATGCAAGGTATAACTTCAATGTTTCTGAATTTGGAAAAGTTTGCTTTCTGGCCTAAAATGTAGTCTATTTTAGAAAATGTTCTATGTGCTGCTGAGAAAAACGTGTATTCTCATGCTGCTGGGTGAAATGATCGGTAGATATCTGTTAAATCTAGTTGATCTAAGCAGCTGTTTAGATCTGCAGTTTCTCTGTTGAGTTTTGCCGAGTTGATCTGTCTAGTGGGGAGAGTGGTGTGTTAAAATCCCCAACAATTAATGTCTTTGGAGTTATATGGGATTTGAGGGAAAGTAGTGTTTCTTGGATAAACTTGGGTGCTCCATTTTTTGGAGAGTAGATATTTAGAATTGTAATATACTCCTGAAAGAGAGATCACTTAATTAGTATGTAGAGACCTTCTTTATCTCTTCTCACGAATTTTAATTTGAAGTCTATTTTATCTGATATTAGGATTGCAACTCCTGACTGTTTATGGGGGCCGTTTGCTTGGTAGATTTTGTTCCAACCTTTAACATTGAAAATGTGTTTGTTTTTACGGGCAAGATGTTTCTCCTGAAGGCAGCAGAAAGAAGAGTCTTGTTTTTTAATCCAGCTAGACAGTATATGTCGCTTAATTGGAGAGTTCTGTCCGTTAACGTTAAGAGAAAGGACTGAGACGTATTTGGAGTTCCTGCCATGTTATCCACCTTCTTGGAGGTTGCAAAAACTGGGTTCTTCCTATGGTTCTTGGATTCTCAGTTTGGGTGTAGTTTCTTGACCTTTATTGTGGCCTTGTTGGTTTTCTATGTGTAAGACACCTTTAGGAATCTTTTGTAGGGCTGGTTTGGTGGAGACATATTGTTTCAATTTTTCTTTGCTATGGAAGGTTTTTATTTGGCCTTCAGTTATGAAGGAGAGTTTAGCTGGGTACAGTATTCTTGGTTGATAGTTGTTTGTTTTTAGGGCATGGCATACATCATTCCAGGCTTTTCTTGCTTTGATTGTCTCTGCTGAGAAATCTGAGGTGATTCTAATTGGTTTTCCTTTATAGGTGATTAATCTTTTCTCCTTGACAGCTTTAAGGATCTTTTCCTTGGTCTGAGTTGATCCTGTGTGGATTATAATGTGACAGTGAGATGTTCTATTCTGGTCTAGTCTGTTTGGAGTTCTAAAAGCTTCTTGTATCTGAATAGGCCTATCTTTTTGCATGTTGGTTAAGTTCTCTGCTAGGATCCTGTTAAACAAAATTCCTAGGCCATTAACTTCTGTTTCTAGGTTCTCCTCTACACCCATTATCCTTAGATTAGGCCTTCTCATGGTGTCTTCCAAGTGTTGAATAGATCTATCATATTTCTTGGACTTGTCCTGGATGGTTGCTTCTTCGAAAAAATTAACAAAATTGACAGAACCTTAGCAAATCTTATCAGAAAAAGAAGAGAACACACCCAAATAAATAAACTCAGAGACGAGAAGGAAACATCACCAGGGAAACAATCAAGATTCAAAACATTGTAAGAGAATACTTCTCAAATCTTTATGCTAATAAGTTTGAGAACTTGACAGAAGTAGACCTTTTCCTAGCAAATATTGACATGCCAAAACAAAAGCAAGATGAGTTAAACCAGCTTAACAGGCCCATATCAAGCATTGAAATAGAAACAGCAATAACAGACCTTCCAGCTAAGAAAAGTCCAGGACCAGATGGTTTTACAGCGGAATTCTACAAGGCCTTCAAAGCAGAGCTCATACCAATACTCCTCCAACTCTTCAATGAAATTGAAAGAGAAAATTCACTACCGAAAACATCCTATGAAGCCATAATATCCTTCATCCCAAAACCAGGCAGGGACTCATCAAAGAAAGAGAACTATAGACCCATTTCTTTGATGAATATTGATGCAAAACTACTCAACAAAATATTGGCCAACCGACTTCAACAATTCATCTCAAAAATCATACACCATTATCAAACAGGATTCATTTCAGTGATGCAAAGCTGGGTCAATATATGCAAATCAATTAATATTATTCATTACATCAACAGGAGCAAGAACAAGAACCACATGGTTATTTCAATAGATGCAGAAAAAGCATTCGACAAGATCCAACACTCCTTTATGATGAAGGTTTTGGAAAAATTAGGAATCCATGGAACATTCCTCAATACAATAAAGGCTGTATATGACAAACCTACAGCCAGCATTATACTTAATGGTGGAAATCTAAAGCCATTTCATCTTAACTCAGGAACAAGACAAGGATCTCCACTCTCTCCACTTCTCTTCAATCTAGTATTAGAATGCCTAGCTACAGCAATAAGACAAGATGCAGACATAAAGGGGATCCAAATAGGGAAAGAAGAAATAAAACTCTCCCTCTTTGCAGACGACATGATCTTGCATTTAAAGAATCCCATAGACTCCACTCCCAAATTACTCAAGCTGATTCAAAACTTTGGCAAATTAGCAGGGTATAAAATTAACCCCCCAAAATCAATGGCCTTCCTCTATGCCAACATGAGAAAAATCTGGCTGAAATTAGGAAAGCAACTCCATTTGTTATAACCCCACAAAAAATAAAATACCTAGGAATTAACTTAACCAAAGAAGTGAAGGAACTCTACGATGAAAACTTTAAAATCTTGAAAAAGGAAATCAACACAGAACTTAAAAT